>NC_056747.1:1343408453-1343490953 GCF_019279795.1 Protopterus annectens
CTTTTTTGTTGACAATCTCCAGCTCATGTAGCTCCTGGAAGGTTACCCTGGGCCTGAACACTCTTCCCCTTCTCTGTCTAGGCCTATTGTTGACAATCTCCAGCTCATGTAGCTCCTGGAAGGTTACCCTGGGCCTGAACACTCTTCCCCTTCTCAGTCTAGGCCTATTGTTGACAATCTCCAGCTCATGTAGCTCCTGGAAGGTTACCCTGGGCCTGAACACTCTTATCCATCTCTGTCTAGGCCTATTGTTGACAATCTCCAGCTCATGTAGCTCCTGGAAGGTTACCTTGGCCTGAACACTCTTCTCCTTCTCTGTCTAGGCCTATTGTTGACAATCTCCAGCTCATGTAGCTCCTGGAAGGTTACCCAGGGCCTGAACACTCTTCTCCTTCTCTGTCTAGGCCTATTGTTGACAATCTCCAGCTCATGTAGCTCCTGGAAGGTTACCCTGGGCCTGAACACTCTTCTCCTTCTCTGTCTAGGCCTATTGTTGACAATCTCCAGCTCATGTAGCTCCTGGAAGGTTACCTTGGCCTGAACACTCTTCTCCTTCTCTGTCTAGGCCTATTGTTGACAATCTCCAGCTCATGTAGCCCCTGGAAGGTTACCCTGGGCCTGAAAACTCTTCCCCTTCTCTGTCTAGGCCTATTGTTGACAATCTCCAGCTCATGTAGCTCCTGGAAGGTTACCCTGGGCCTGAACACTCTTCTCCTTCTCTGTCTAGGCCTATTGTTGACAATCTCCAGCTCATGTAGCTCCTGGAAGGTTACCCTGGGCCTGAACACTCTTCTCCTTCTCTGTCTAGGCCTATTGTTGACAATCTCCAGCTCATGTAGCTCCTGGAAGGTTACCCTGGGCCTGAACACTCTTCTCCTTCTCTGTCTAGGCCTATTGTTGACAATCTCCAGCTCATGTAGCTCCTGGAAGGTTACCCTGGGCCTGAACACTCTTCTCCTTCTCTGTCTAGGCCTATTGTTGACAATCTCCAGCTCATGTAGCTCCTGGAAGGTTACCGTGGGCCTGAACACTCTTCTCCTTCTCTGTCTAGGCCTATTGTTGACAATCTCCAGCTCATGTAGCTCCTGGAAGGTTACCCTGGGCCTGAACACTCTTCTCCTTCTCTGTCTAGGCCTATTGTTGACAATCTCCAGCTCATGTAGCTCCTGGAAGGTTACCTTGGCCTGAACACTCTTCTCCTTCTCAGTCTAGGCCTATTGTTGACAATCTCCAGCTCATGTAGCCCCTGGAAGGTTACCCTGGGCCTGAAAACTCTTCCCCTTCTCTGTCTAGGCCTATTGTTGACAATCTCCAGCTCATGTAGCTCCTGGAAGGTTACCCTGGGCCTGAACACTCTTCTCCTTCTCAGTCTAGGCCTATTGTTGACAATCTCCAGCTCATGTAGCTCCTGGAAGGTTATCTTTGGCCTGAACACTCTTCTCCTTCTCTATCTAGGCCTATTGTTGACAATCTCCAACTCATGTAGCTCCTGGAAGGTTACCGTGGAACTGAACACTCTTCTCCTTCTCTGTCTAGGCCTATTGTTGACAATCTCCAGCTCTTGTAGCACCTGGAAGGTTACCCAGGGCCTGAACACTCTTCTCCTTCTCTGTCTAGGCCTATTGTTGACAATCTCCAGCTCATGTAGCTCCTGGAAGGTTACCCTGGGCCTGAACACTCTTCTCCTTCTCTGTCTAGGCCTATTGTTGACAATCTCCAGCTCATGTAGCTCCTGGAAGGTTACCCTGGGCCTGAACACTCTTCTCCTTCTCTGTCTAGGCCTATTGTTGACAATCTCCAGCTCATGTAGCTCCTGGAAGGTTACCTTGGCCTGAACACTCTTCTCCTTCTCTGTCTAGGCCTATTGTTGACAATCTCCAGCTCATGTAGCTCCTGGAAGGTTATCCAGGGCCTGAACACTCTTCTCCTTCTCTGTCTAGGCCTATTGTTGACAATCTCCAGCTCATGTAGCTCCTGGAAGGTTACCCAGGACCTGAACACTCTTCTCCTTCTCTGTCTAGGCCTATTGTTGACAATCTCCAGCTCATGTAGCTCCTGGAAGGTTACCCTGGGCCTGAACACTCTTCTCCTTCTCTGTCTAGGCCTATTGTTGACAATCTCCAGCTCATGTAGCTCCTGGAAGGTTACCCTGGGCCTGAACACTCTTCTCCTTCTCTGTCTAGGCCTATTGTTGACAATCTCCAGCTCATGTACCTCCTGGAAGGTTACCGTGGGCCTGAACACTCTTCTCCTTCTCTGTCTAGGCCTATTGTTGACAATCTCCAGCTCATGTATCTCCTGGAAGGTTACCCTGGGCCTGAACACTCTTCCCCTTCTCTGTCTAGGCCTATTGTTGACAATCTCCAGCTCATGTAGCCCCTAGAAGGTTACCCAGGGCCTGAACACTCTTCTCCTTCTCTGTCTAGGCCTATTGTTGACAATCTCCAGCTCATGTAGCTCCTGGAAGGTTACCAGGGGCCTGAACACTCTTCTCCATCTCTGTCTAGGCCTATTGTTGACAATCTCCAGCTCATGTATCTCCTGAAAGGTTACCCTGGGATTGAACACTCTTTTCCTTCTCTGTCTAGGCCTATTGTTGACAATCTCCAGCTCATGTAGCTCCTGGAAGGTTACCCTGGGCCTGAACACTCTTCTCCTTCTCTGTCTAGGCCTATTGTTGACAATCTCCAGCTCATGTAGCTCCTGGAAGGTTACCCTGGGCCTGAACACTCTTCTCCTTCTCTGTCTAGGCCTATTGTTGACAATCTCCAGCTCATTTAGCTCCTGGAAGGTTACCGTGGGCCTGAACACTCTTCTCCTTCTCTGTCTAGGCCTATTGTTGACAATCTCCAGCTCATGTAGCTCCTGGAAGGTTACCCTGGGCCTGAACACTCTTCTCCTTCTCTGTCTAGGCCTATTGTTGACAATCTCCAGCTCATGTAGCTCCTGGAAGGTTACCCAGGGCCTGAACACTCTTCTCCTTCTCTGTCTAGGCCTATTGTTGACAATCTCCAGCTCATGTAGCTCCTGGAAGGTTACCCTGGGCCTGAACACTCTTCTCCTTCTCTGTCTAGGCCTATTGTTGACAATCTCCAGCTCATGTAGCTCCTGGAAGGTTACCCTGGGCCTGAACACTCTTCTCCTTCTCTGTCTAGGCCTATTGTTGACAATCTCCAGCTCATGTAGCTCCTGGAAGGTTACCCTGGGCCTGAACACTCTTCTCCTTCTCTGTCTAGGCCTATTGTTGACAATCTCCAGCTCATGTAGCTCCTGGAAGGTTACCCTGGGCCTGAACACTCTTCTCCTTCTCTGTCTAGGCCTATTGTTGACAATCTCCAGCTCATGTAGCTCCTGGAAGGTTACCCTGGGCCTGAACACTCTTCTCCTTCTCTGTCTAGGCCTATTGTTGACAATCTCCAGCTCATGTACCTCCTGGAAGGTTACCGTGGGCCTGAACACTCTTCTCCTTCTCTGTCTAGGCCTATTGTTGACAATCTCCAGCTCATGTAGCTCCTGGAAGGTTACCCTGGGCCTGAACACTCTTCTCCTTCTCTGTCTAGGCCTATTGTTGACAATCTCCAGCTCATGTAGCTCCTGGAAGGTTACCCAGGGCCTGAACACTCTTCTCCTTCTCTGTCTAGGCCTATTGTTGACAATCTCCAGCTCATGTAGCTCCTGGAAGGTTACCCAGGGCCTGAACACTCTTCTCCTTCTCTGTCTAGGCCTATTGTTGACAATCTCCAGCTCATGTAGCTCCTGGAAGGTTACCCTGGGCCTGAACACTCTTCTCCTTCTCTGTCTAGGCCTATTGTTGACAATCTCCAGCTCATGTAGCTCCTGGAAGGTTACCCGTGGCCTGAACACTCTTCTCCTTCTCTGTCTAGGCCTATTGTTGACAATCTCCAGCTCATGTAGCTCCTGGAAGGTTACCCAGGGCCTGAACACTCTTCTCCTTCTCTGTCTAGGCCTATTGTTGACAATCTCCAGCTCATGTAGCTCCTGGAAGGTTACCCTGGGCCTGAACACTCTTCTCCTTCTCTGTCTAGGCCTATTGTTGACAATCTCCAGCTCATGTAGCTCCTGGAAGGTTACCTTGGCCTGAACACTCTTCTCCTTCTCAGTCTAGGCCTATTGTTGACAATCTCCAGCTCATGTAGCTCCTGGAAGGTTACCCTGGGCCTGAACACTCTTCTCCTTCTCTGTCTAGGCCTATTGTTGACAATCTCCAGCTCATGTAGCTCCTGGAAGGTTACCAGGGCCTGAACACTCTTCTCCTTCTCTGTCTAGGCCTATTGTTGACAATCTCCAGCTCATGTAGCTCCTGGAAGGTTACCCAGGGCCTGAACACTCTTCTCCTTCTCTGTCTAGGCCTATTGTTGACAATCTCCAGCTCATGTAGCTCCTGGAAGGTTACCCTGGGCCTGAACACTCTTCTCCTTCTCTGTCTAGGCCTATTGTTGACAATCTCCAGCTCATGTAGCTCCTGGAAGGTTACCCTGGGCCTGAACACTCTTCTCCTTCTCTGTCTAGGCCTATTGTTGACAATCTCCAGCTCATGTAGCTCCTGGAAGGTTACCGTGGGCCTGAACACTCTTCTCCTTCTCTGTCTAGGCCTATTGTTGACAATCTCCAGCTCATGTGTCTCTCGGAAGGTTACCGTGGTCCTGAACACTCTTCTCCTTCTTTGTCTAGGCCTATTGTTGACAATCTCCAGCTCATGTAGCTCCTGGAAGGTTACCCTGGGCCTGAACACTCTTCTCCTTCTCTGTCTAGGCCTATTGTTGACAATCTCCAGCTCATGTAGCTCCTGGAAGGTTACCCTGGGCCTGAACACTCTTCTCCTTCTCTGTCTAGGCCTATTGTTGACAATCTCCAGCTCATGTAGCTCCTGGAAGGTTACCCTGGGCCTGAACACTCTTCTCCTTCTCTGTCTAGGCCTATTGTTGACAATCTCCAGCTCATGTAGCTCCTGGAAGGTTACCCTGGGCCTGAACACTCTTCTCCTTCTCTGTCTAGGCCTATTGTTGACAATCTCCAGCTCATGTAGCTCCTGGAAGGTTACCTTGGCCTGAACACTCTTCTCCTTCTCAGTCTAGGCCTATTGTTGACAATCTCCAGCTCATGTAGCTCCTGGAAGGTTACCCAGGGCCTGAACACTCTTCTCCTTCTCTGTCTAGGCCTATTGTTGACAATCTCCAGCTCATGTAGCTCCTGGAAGGTTACCCAGGGCCTGAACACTCTTCTCCTTCTCTGTCTAGGCCTATTGTTGACAATCTCCAGCTCATGTAGCTCCTGGAAGGTTACCCAGGGCCTGAACACTCTTCCCCTTCTCAGTCTAGGCCTATTGTTGACAATCTCCAGCTCATGTACCTCCTGGAAGGTTACCCTGGGCCTGAACACTCTTCTCCTTCTCTGTCTAGGCCTATTGTTGACAATCTCCAGCTCATGTAGCTCCTGGAAGGTTACCCTGGGCCTGAACACTCTTCTCCTTCTCTGTCTAGGCCTATTGTTGACAATCTCCAGCTCATGTAGCTCCTGGAAGGTTACCCTGGGCCTGAACACTCTTCTCCTTCTCTGTCTAGGCCTATTGTTGACAATCTCCAGCTCATGTACCTCCTGGAAGGTTACCGTGGGCCTGAACACTCTTCTCCTTCTCTGTCTAGGCCTATTGTTGACAATCTCCAGCTCATGTAGCTCCTGGAAGGTTACCCTGGGCCTGAACACTCTTCTCCTTCTCTGTCTAGGCCTATTGTTGACAATCTCCAGCTCATGTAGCTCCTGGAAGGTTACCCTGGGCCTGAACACTCTTCTCCTTCTCTGTCTAGGCCTATTGTTGACAATCTCCAGCTCATGTAGCTCCTGGAAGGTTACCCTGGGCCTGAACACTCTTCTCCTTCTCAGTCTAGGCCTATTGTTGACAATCTCCAGCTCATGTAGCTCCTGGAAGGTTACCCTGGGCCTGAACACTCTTCTCCTTCTCTGTCTAGGCCTATTGTTGACAATCTCCAGCTCATGTAGCTCCTGGAAGGTTACCCTGGGCCTGAACACTCTTCTCCTTCTCTGTCTAGGCCTATTGTTGACAATCTCCAGCTCATGTAGCTCCTGGAAGGTTACCCTGGGCCTGAACACTCTTCTCCTTCTCTGTCTAGGCCTGTTGTTGACAATCTCCAGCTCATGTAGCTCCTGGAAGGTTACCCTGGGCCTGAACACTCTTCTCCTTCTCTGTCTAGGCCTATTGTTGACAATCTCCAGCTCATGTAGCTCCTGGAAGGTTACCCTGGGCCTGAACACTCTTCTCCTTCTCTGTCTAGGCCTATTGTTGACAATCTCCAGCTCATGTAGCTCCTGGAAGGTTACCCTGGGCCTGAACACTCTTCTCCTTCTCTGTCTAGGCCTATTGTTGACAATCTCCAGCTCATGTAGCTCCTGGAAGGTTACCCTGGGCCTGAACACTCTTCTCCTTCTCTGTCTAGGCCTATTGTTGACAATCTCCAGCTCATGTAGCTCCTGGAAGGTTACCCAGGGCCTGAACACTCTTCTCCTTCTCTGTCTAGGCCTATTGTTGACAATCTCCAGCTCATGTAGCTCCTGGAAGGTTACCCAGGGCCTGAACACTCTTCTCCTTCTCTGTCTAGGCCTATTGTTGACAATCTCCAGCTCATGTAGCTCCTGGAAGGTTACCCTGGGCCTGAACACTCTTCTCCTTCTCTGTCTAGGCCTATTGTTGACAATCTCCAGCTCATGTAGCTCCTGGAAGGTTACCCTGGGGCTGAACACTCTTCTCTTTCTCTGTCTAGGCCTATTGTTGACAATCTCAAGCTCATGTAGATCTTGGAAGATTACCCTGTGCCTGAACACTCTTCTCCTTCTTTGCCTAGGCCTATTGTTGACAATCTCCAGCTCATGTAGCTCCCTGTAGGTTACCCAGGGCCTGAACACTCTTCTACTTCTCTGTCTAGGCCTATTGTTGACAATCTCCAGCTCATTTAGCTCCTGGAAGGTTACCGTGGGCCTGAACCCTCTTCTCCTTCTCTGTCTAGGCCTATTGTTGACAATCTCCAGCTCATGTAGCTCCTGGAAGGTTACCCAGGGCCTGAACACTCTTCCTCTTCTCAGTCTAGGCCTATTTTTGACAATCTCCAGCTCATGTACCTCCTGGAAGGTTACCCTTGGCCTGAACACTCTTCCCCTTCTCAGTCTAGGCCTATTGTTGACAATCTCCAGCTCATGTACCTCCTGGAAGGTTACCCTGGGCCTGAACACTCTTCTTTTTCTCTGCCTAGGCCTATTGTTGACAATCTCCAGCTCATGTACCTCCTGGAAGGTTACCGTGGGCCTGAACACTCTTCTCCTTCTCTGTCTAGGCCTATTGTTGACAATCTCCAGCTCATGTAGCTCCTGGAAGGTTACCCTGGGCCTGAACACTCTTCTCTTCTCTGTCTAGGCCTATTGTTGACAATCTCCAGCTCATGTACCTCCTGAAAGGTTACCGTGGGCCTGAACACTCTTCTCCTTCTCTGTCTAGGCCTATTGTTGACAATCTCCAGCTCATGTAGCTCCTGGAAGGTTACCCTGGGCCTGAACACTCTTCTCCTTCTCTGTCTAGGCCTATTGTTGACAATCTCTAGCTCATGTAGCTTCTGGAAGGTTATCCTGGGCCTGAACACTCTTCTCCTTCTCTGTCTAGGCCTATTGTTGACAATCTCCAGCTCATGTACATCCTGGAAGATTACCCAGGACCTGAACACTCTTCTCCTTCTCAGTCTAGGCCTATTGTTGACAATCTCCATCTCATGTACCACCTGGAAGGTTACCCTGGGCCTGAGCACTCTTCCCCTTCTCTGTCTAGGCCTATTGTTGACAATCTTAATCTCATGTAGCTCCTGGAAGGTTACAGTGGGCCTGAACACTCTTTTCCTTCTCTGTCTAGGCCTATTGTTGACAATCTCCAGATCATGTAGCTCCTGGAAGGTTACCCATGGCCTGAACACTCTTCTCCTTCTCTGTCTAGGCCTGTTGTTGAAAATCTCCAGCTGATGTAGCTCCTGGTAGGTTACCCAGGGCCTGAACACTCTTCTCCTTCTCTGTCTAGGCCTATTGTTGACAATCTCCATCTCATGTAGCTCCTGGAAGGTTACCCTGGGCCTGAACACTCTTCTCCTTCTCTGTCTAGGCCTATTGTTGACAATCTCCAGCTCATGTACCTCCTGGAAGGTTACCGTGGACCTGAACACTCTTCTCCTTTTCTGTCTAGGCCTACTGTTGACAATCCCCAGCTCATGTAGCTCCTGGAAGGTTACCCTGGGCCTGAACACTCTTCCCCTTCTCAGTCTAGGCCTATTGTTGACAATCTCCAGCTCATGTAGCTCCTGGAAGGTTACCCAGGGCCTGAACACTCTTCCCCTTCTCTGTCTAGGCCTATTGTCGACAATCTCCAGCTCATGTAGCTCCTGGTAGTTTACCCAGGGCCTGAACACTGTTCTCCTTCTCAGTGTAGGCCTATTGTTGACAATCTCCATCTCATGTAGCTCTTGGAAGGTTACCCTGGGCCTGAACACTCTTCTCCTTCTCTGTCTAGGCCTATTGTCGACAATCTCAAGCTCATGTAGCTCCTGGAAGGTTACCCAGGGCCTGAACACTCTTCTCCTTCTCTGTCTAGGCCTGTTGTTGACAATCTCCAGCTCATGTAGCTCCTGGAAGGTTACTGTGGGCCTGAACACTCTTCTCCTTCTCTGTCTAGGCCTATTCTCAGCAGCAGCATGAGCACTCACCTCAGAATCTAGCACATATAGATGCAGCAGAGCTGCAGAAGCCCCTAGCATTGCTTTAGTTTAAAATCCCATGTTTGTATTCCACTGGGAAGATAATTGACTGAGGATTCTATTGGTACCATCCGGTATATTTATTTATTTTCTACAACTCATTTTTACCGGAGGAACCACACCATGGAAAATGTAGCAGTAGAACTTGACTATACTCCGGCTTCCAGAGGGAGTCCACATATATGGGAGCATCTCATACACTCATATGAGAATCCGCTACTACAACTTGATCTACAGGTATCTGCTGAAACACCTAGCACAACTGTTGAAACCAATAATATGACTGAATTTAATGCACTGTTAAGACAACTAGAGAATGATATGTATAGGCTGCAAAGGTACTCCTGGCAGCGCAAGCACTTGGAGGCTTGCGTACACTTTAAAATAATACCTAGAGGTATGCGAGTACTTTGCATGCCTACTTATGGCGAACAACATCCTATCCTTCTCAAGAAGTGGCAAGATTTAAACATCAACATTGGTTTCAGTTACATCAATTTACTTTTGGAATATTTTTTGCCTATTGAGACAGAACTACAAAAAAAGGTTGAGGCGCTCCGGAAGGACATCTATGAGCGCTTCGCATCCAATAACTTTTGTTCAAGAAAATTAGAGAATTTGCATTCTCAATTGAATGTATATAGTGAAAAACTTAAATTGATTAAGCAAAGAAAATTATGCTGTGATCATAGCGATTTTTCAAACGGCAACATTTTCGTGTGGCCGAGACTACATGAACATACACAACCAGGGGCAGCCGCAGCTATGGAAGGAGGAGTCGATGATGTCACGACGCACGTGAGACACTTGGACAACCGGACGGATCGGATGATGGAACTGAACGAAATACAAACATCCACCGAAACTGGAACAGGAGAAATGAATTCTAATGCTATTCTTAATGAAACAGCTCAATCTAACGTATGGAATCGGAACAGAGTTGATGCTGATACTTCAACGCCACCTCCCAATCAGCAGGCGCTGGGAGCATCTAGTAAAGATATGGAACAAGTTGTTTGTCGCAAAACTACGAACTTGGAAGACACACGTTTTTTTACCCTATCCCATCAGGCAGAATACACGAGAGGTCGCTCACTAAGCAAAGGTCCCAGAAAGAGAAAGTTTTCAGAAGAGAGATATGGACAAAGGAAAACTGTAAGAAACTAAATAACTTGGTGTATGATTTTTCCACTAGAGTGATTAATGATGTTGACTTCACTTTATTAAATAAAGGGTTGGGCTTTATACCGTCGCAATGCAGCAAATTAAATAATACGTTGACTGAATTGAGATTATTTGGTAGGTCGGTAGCGCTCAAAATGTTTTTCAACACACATACAGAAACATTTGAAGCTGCCGCCAGTGCACCACTGAAAAAGAGAAGTAATTTCATTCCTCCTCTACCTAGTAATGTTGAATGTTTCATCAGAATATGTGAGGATGATTTTTACAAATACTATACACAAGAAAATAAGAATAGAAAAAAGAATAGATTTTATAATATGACCAGTTCTGAAGTAGCCTCACTTGCTAAATTGAAAGAAGATGATATGTTAACCATAAAACCAGCTGACAAAGGGGGTGGCATAATTCTTATGGATACAGCAGAATATATTGAAAGCATGTATGCACTATTGAATGATATCAAAACATATATAGTCATATCTACTGCTGAAATATCCAAGATTATACAGAATGTGCATGATAACATCTACGATCTCCTTATGTGCAGACAAGTGGAAAAAGAGTTATATGATTTCTTAGTTATTGACTTACCAATGATACCTTGTATGAAAGGCTTGCCCAAGGTACATAAGGGAATATTTCCACTCCCAATGCGTCCGATTGTTTCAGGTAGGGGATGGGTCACTTCTAATGTATCTGTATACTTAGAGACTATATTAAGACCTATAGTTGACTCCATCCCCACCATTCTTAAAGATACATATCATCTGTTGGATGATATTCGAATGTTTAATGAGAATCGTACAGAGGCATTGGATAGTTGTGTTTTAATAACCTTAGATGTTAAAAACCTCTTCACTAGTATACCTAATGAAGATGGCTTGCAAGCCGTAATGGAAGTGTTTAATTTGGATACAGATTTTGATACAAATGAAAAGATTCTGCTACACTTTCTTTTACAAATGGTTCTTGAAAACAATGTATTCATGTTTCATGATAAATATTACTTACAGCAATGGGGAGTAGCCATGGGCACTCCCGTTGCTAACACTTATGCTAACTTGGTTGTCTTTAACTGGGAGAGGAATAATTTGTTTAGTGATGCAAGGTATACTAACAATATCAAAATGTATAGAAGATTTGTAGACGATATTCTGATTTTATGGGAAGGCACCTTGGATGAATTTAAAATGTTTTTAACATATTTAGATTCTACCACCCAGTTTTTAAAGTTTACCATGGAGTGGTCTTATACTCACATTAGTTTTTTAGACATCAATATAGCAATGAATGGACATATGATAGAAACTAGTCTATATAGGAAGGCATGCTGGGTGAATAACCTCTTATACTACAACAGCATGCATCCTAGACATGTGTTCCCAGGCATAGTCAGAAGTCAATATATTAGAATAGGGAGGTTATGTGATAACCCACAAGTGCTCACCAAAGAAGCAGACAACATGGAGAAGCTATTTTTAGAAAGAGGCTACAATATGAAAATGTTGCATGACATTAAAAATGAAGTTTTTTTAACACATGATTCTGAAATTGAGTCAACGGTAAGACATAAGACACTACCTAACAAACTCAAAGCTAAGAAAGGGACAACATCCTTTGTTAATAATAGAGTAGCATATATAATGCAATATACAAACGACAACTATGATTTAAAAAATATAATTAAACAAAACTGGAAGCTCCTAACTATAGATGAAGCAACTAGGAATATAGTAGGAGAGCAACCAAGATTTAGATACAAAAACTCACCCAATTTAAAAAGATTGCTATGTTTTAAAGAAGGAAAAGGAAATACCAATGAACAGATACATTTTAATACTATGGGCACCTTTCCTTGCACTAGATGTAGTATGTGTCGACACATCAGTGACAAACAAATATATAAACACCCGAGAATGGATTTTATGTTTAAACCCAGGTTCTATGCAAGCTGTAACTCTATGAATTTGGTATACTTAGCGACATGCACAAAATGTGAAGCATTCTATGTTGGCTTAACTAAGAGAAAATTTAAGCAAAGGATATATAATCACATTTATGAAATAAAGAAAAAGAACGACAAGAATGCTTTAGCTAGACACATAATTGAATTCAGAGAGCATAGCTTTAAGTTTAGAGTATTGCAACTAGTAGGGTTGAACAAGAGATGGGGCAATAATGTGAACACTTTAGCAAATATTGAATTGTCATGGATATTGAGATTAGGTGCCCATTTACATCCAGGCTTGAATCAAAGTATCTGTATCAAACCAGTTTTAGATAGCAGAATATATAAATAATGATTTTTATACTAATATGTATATAAATATTCTCCCATATTTTCATTTGAATTTTTATTTGAATTTCTGTTTAAATGTTGCCGTAAATCTGCTACTCACTGACATATATCTTGTCTATAAACAAATATGATATTCATCAATGTTAAAGATTTTATGAATGCAACATATGTAAGATTTTATTATGCCGTCACAATTTAAATAATATTAGTTAATGGATTATATTGATTCAAAATATCATATTTAATGTTTTAATTATTCATTTATATTTATATTTATTTATATATATATACATTTATACACTTATTTATTAACTGGCATATATCTATAAGTATTATTTATTTACACTTCAAAGATTTTATATATATAATATTTATCTATTTATTTAATATAAAGATATATATATATTAGTTATACATGTATATATTTTGGTCAAGCTATTAAATATAGACACATACTTGTACAGTTTTTTAATGCCCACAGACTGATACATTATAGAAACAGGGCATTTTCAATCAGGACCCAAGCTGATCAATGATATATGAACTTTATATGCATATGTGTCCAATTGAGAATTTTAAAATTTTATGTCATTTATATTTTTATGTGTTTTTTTATGCATTTTTTATGCATTTATTATTATTTTTTCATGTATTTTTTCATGTATTTACTTCTTATATACTACATTTTTATAAGGAATATTTATATATATATATATATATATATATATATATATATATATATATATATATATATATATATTTACATATTTTTACATTTCATATTATCCTTATGAATAATATTGGTTATCTACATTGAATGGTTTTAATAATTTAAAATATCTTAATGCTTCTGAGAAACACAATATTACTATAGACATTGTTGTAATTCCAAGATCTGAATGACAATGTGAATCAGTTACTTGAGCCTGTTTCGTACTGCCTCTTTACATACACAATTGTGAGCACTACTCATCATTTTAAACTAATTAATTGATTGAATGATTAATTTAAATTGATCTGATTTAATTGATTTTTGCTGGTTATATATACTCTTGGTAAATGTTACCTAAATGTGAAGATCTGAGGAAGCGCACTTCAGGTGCGTGAAAGCGCTTATCTGTTTCGTTTTTAACAAATAAAGAGTTCGTGCATGGCATTTTGAAGTGGTTTTGTTTCCTGGCTGCTGAATCCGTCAGTGTTCTTTACTATATATTCCACTGGGAAGAGTATGGGCGTGAAATCAGACTGTAGGGTGTATGCAACTTTTCTAGTGCTCTGATGTAGATACAGCCTGTGTGATTGGTTAACCGATGCATTCCACCTGCCAACTGCATGTTTATCACTGTTTTAATGGCCCAGTTTAAGTGGTATAGGGGTCACCGCAGATATAAACAATGCTAAGCACTCAGTGGACACACCCCCACAGATGGGCATGCTCACCACTCCAGTGTTAAAGAAAGCTTAGCATGCAGTGGACACACCCCCTACTCAGCTCAGTTGTACAGCATGTAAACAGGTGCCACTGAGCTCCGATCTGCTTAAGGAAATACAGACACACCCCCTTTTGATGTCAACTATCTCTTCTGTGGGCACCAACACGGTTATGGGGCTACATGGATGTGATCTGCAGCCACGGATACCCATTTTTGCTATTAGTAACTCCAGCTCATTTGCATACAGATCCATTCACACAACCAGGAAACTACAGTATTCCAGACCCTGCCTCCTTAGCAACCACAGAAATTTACCATTGTACATATTTCATGCAAGCCCCTATAATGCATTATTGTTACATATTTAATAATTTTTGTCCATTTTTACATTTTTAAATATTTTCTTTTTACATAACTGCATGTTTGCACACTGCTACTTCCTGCACAAACATAATACGAGTATTAAAAAAAAAATAATTATTTTCCATTATTTTTTCATTATGTTTTGGACACACAGGGCATAGGCTTGCAGATATCTCTGTGTGCGGTGATATTTTTGTCCTTTTAACTGAGCTTTTACAGCCCCTGTTCACTTGAAATTTTTCAATGTGCACTTTATACACCAACATAGGGTGTGCAGGACTGCCTGTCTGCTTGCTGGATCACTCCAACACCCTCATTTGCATGCAGTTCACCTGCTTATAAGGTGATTTGCATGTCACAGACACTTCTGTGTTCACACACTCATGCACGACCCTCATCTCTGTTTACTGGATTGCACCACAGAAACTTCTGTGTTCACACACTCGTGCACGACCCTCATCTCCATTTAATGGATTGCACCACAGACACTTCTGTGTTCACAGACTCGTGCACGACCCTCATCTTCGTTTACTGGATTGCACAACTGCTTCCTTCCATGTTAGCTCCATGCCACTATGCCTACATGGAAAATTAATCTGTGTAGGCTTTACTGAATTCCCTCCATATATATATATATATATATATATATATATATATATATATATATATATGTATATATATGGGTCCCATTCGGCAGAACGAACTTTTACAAGTTCGAACCTCATATGGCCGAGACCATATGTTCGAACTTGTAAATGTTCGATTGGACTGAATGGAGATCTCTGTACAGTGCAGAATGGGAAGATTTCCCTTTTCCGCAATGTAGTACGATCTCGAAGTTGGTATATTTAAGTAGGGGGTATGGAGGGCGTGCTACACATGTTTAGTTTTGTTTTTGTTGTTTTTTTCTTTTTTCTTCAGTGTTCAAACTTTTACAAGTTCGAACATATGGTCTCGGTCATATGTGGTTTGAATTTGTAAAGGTTCAATCTACTGAAGTAGATCCATATATATATATATATAGAGAGAGAGAGAGAGAGATAGCTGCAATGATTTCTTTTCAAATACTGTTGTCAACACAAATACACTTGCTAAGTATGTTATTTTTCCCATCAGTACTGAATTTATCAAATAAGCATTTTTTTCTGAATGATAATTTATATGTTCTCCAGAAAAGACATGTTTGCTTTATTTCTATTGTTTTCCCCATTAAATTCTACTTACATCTTTATTCCCAAATTTTATACGTAATACAGAAATTTCAATCATTGTAAAATATATATACCCTCAATTGTTACGACATTGCTTAAATCTTTACTTTTCTCTTTATTTAATGTCATCCTATCATGTCTAGACCCTCATTTGTGCAAATTATTACTTTTTTTGTCCACGTTTTGTTTTTTGCAATTATTATAATGTTATCTGCATATGTTAACAGAACTGAAAATTTTAAACCTTCAGTTGTTGTATACCCCACCATCTTCATTTTGTAATTTAGTTCACATGCTATCACATTCATAATGAATACAATATGTTGGCATACATCATTTCCTAATTTTCTCACATATTATATTCTTTAATTATTACCCATAAGATTTCATGTCCAGTTGTGTCGAATGCCTTATCAAGGCATCCTATCATGATTTTCACTTCTTCCTTTCTGTTCATAATATCATCCACAATTTCTCTAACTGCGATTAATAACGCTTAACAACCCTTCCACATTATACTAGATATGCTGTCTTCCATAATCTTTGTTCATAATATCATCCACAATTTCTCTAACTGTCATTAATAACGCTTAACAACCCTTCCACATTATACTAGATATGCTGTCTTCCATAATCTCTGTTCATAATATCATCCACAATTCCTCTAACTGTCATTAATAACGCTTAACAACCCTTCCACATTATACTAGATATGCTGTCTTCCATAATCTCTGTTCATAATATCATCCACAATTCCTCTAACTGTCATTAATAACTCTTAACAACCCTTCCACATTATACTAGATATGCTGTCTTCCATAATCTCTCTTCATAATATCATCCACAATTCCTCTAACTGTCATTAATAACTCTTAACAACCCTTCCACATTATACTAGATATGCTGTCTTCCATAATCTCTGTTCATAATATCATCCACAGTTCCTCTAACTGTCATTAATAACTCTTAACAACCCTTCCACATTATACTAGATATGCTGTCTTCCATAATCTCTGTTCATAATATCATCCACAATTTCTCTAACTGTCATTAATAACGCTTAACAACCCTTCCACATTATACTAGATATGCTGTCTTCCATAATCTTTTCCATTTTAGTTTCAAATCTCTTTTGTATTATTTTCATAAAGATCTTATAATTGTTATTATTCAGTACTAATGCTGTCCAGTTTTTTAATTCTCTTCTATCTTCATTCTTCCATACAAATTTAAGTAACTACATAATTCTTTAGATATAAAACCTTAATTTAACCATTCATTCAAAATCATTAGGAATATATATTTTTCAATTCCTGTATTTTTATACACTTTATATCCCGCCTGGTCCTGTAGCTGAATCTTTGGTCGCTTGTCCTAATATATATTTTTCCATTCCTGTATTTTTCTACACGTTACACCCTATCCCGCCTGGTCCTGTAGCTGAATCTTTGGTCGCTTGTCCTAATATATATTTTTCCATTCCTGTATTTTTATACACTTTATATCCCGCTGGGTCCTGTAGCTGAATCTTTGGTCGCTTGTCCTAATACTTTATGTTTTCATTGAACGAAATCTCCTTTTCCAACTCGTTATTCTCTTTTTCTGTTAACTTTTTTGCTTTCCATGTTTTTTTCACAGCCTTCTTTTTTCTTTAACCATTTCTTGTGCATATTGCACTTCTCTATTCATAATCTTTTCTAAGTTCTTCCTATTTCTGCTTTTACATTTTTATTTCTGTCATTACACCTCCATCTTCCGTTACTAATCTGCCTACGTAACTTGACACTTCTTCTCTGTTTCCTTGTAAAATTATTTCTGCTTATATAGCAAGTCTTGCATTTACTCCTGATTTATTTCACATAATTCTTTTTCTTTATCAGAGTATTTTCTGTTATGTTCTAAATCTTCCAACTCATCATTAAATGTTCTTTTATATTTTTCTTTCTCTACTTTTCTCACATCATATTGCCACTGTGGGTCTATATTATGAGATCAAAATCCTGTTTCAGCGAACACCACAACACTGACATGTATAGCACGAATGTTCAATACCACAAAATGCAAAATGTCGAAGTGTCATGGTTGGCCCAACTGTGGTATAGCTCCATAAGGTAATTGTGTGATAGTTACTGACCTTAAGGTTAGGGTGCAGGTTAAGGTAAGTGCATAGATAGTAATGTATGCAAGGTTTAGTGCTGGGTTATAAGTAGGGTTTGGTTAGTGTATGTATGTGTTTTATTTATTATGTTTGGGTATGTAGTATGTAGCGGGTGGTGGTGTTGGCCAACTATGACGATTCGAGATTTGAATTTTCACAGTTTAGGAAGTTTGGCATATTTGCGGTTCGGGCTAAGTGTGTCTGTGTTGTGGTGTTCAATGATACAGGTTTTCAGTGTTGTAATATAGACCCGCCACTGTAAATAACATTTTTTTATATTTTTCTCAAATATCATCTACCATTCAGGCCAATTTTCATAAAATGTTATCACAATAATATGATCTCTCCATAATTCTATTGCTAATCTCTTTCCTTCTTCATTCCATGCTTTCTCATTTTTCCTTTTTATTCCTTTGTCTGTTTTGTATATTCCTTATTTTCGTTTAGCATTAGCCATACTACAAGATGGTCAGAAAATCTTGTTTCACCTACTTCCCCTTCTGCTATAACTAAACCTTGTGGTACTATAAAATAATCTAGTTCAATTCTATACATACTTCTTTTGCAAGTCCATGGATTTTTGTCCCAACATTTTAACTTACCACATCTTATAACACCTAACATTTAACACTTGCCTCTTAAATCCCAATAAAAATCTCCTGTTATTATAATATTTATATTTATTACTGCATAGTCTAAAACCTGATGAAATAACCCTTTTCTTTCTTTACAGTTAGTGTAAGCCTATAATACTATAATTTTATGTTATTGTTCTCTTCATTTTAAATGTACATTGGTCAAACTTCCCATTTTTGCTAAAGTTACATCTAATATATTACTGTATTTCTATGGAATGTGGCTATTCCAGAACATCTGTCATTTCCCAAATTCCAAATTATCTTTCCTCTCCATAGTTTCTCTGCTTGTAATATTTCTTCATTTATTAAAAATCTTTTGTCTTCTAATTTAATGACATTGACATCACTTGTATTATACCCCTCCAAAATTCCTGTTTTTCTTACTATATTCTTAATACTATTTACATTTACAGAAAACACTCTAAAATGTTCATTTCCCCTTATGCTTAGATTCATGGTTTTATAAAGTCATACTTAACTACTAGGCTAGCTTTCTTAATAGGCCATTTTAAGCCTAACCAATTTCCTTTCCAAAGGTGAGAATCGAACAGTGTACCATGTGCCTGTGCGTCAAACACTTTAACCATTATGCCATGCCCTGATCTTTAGCCTTGTATGTTCCTTTTTATTCATTTCCTTTTTTTGTACTTTTCCCTTTACATGTTCTTTTTCTGTCCTTTACCCTTTTGCACATAGAATTCTTTTTTCCTCTTTTACTACCGCCCAGTTTGTCTTCTTCAGTACTTATTTGAGAACCTTCTTCTATGCCCTCATTATTATTTTTCTCATCTAATTTTTGTTCTATTTTAATATTTCTAAAATGTCTTCTTTGTTCATCTTTCTTTGTCTTTTCCTGACTGTTATTTCCATTTTTGCAATCCAGCCATAAATGTCCAATTTTGTTAGATTTACGACATTTTAATTCACATTTTTTCAACATGTCCCATTTTCCCATACGTATAACATTGTCTTTTGTCACAGTTACTTACGAAATGACAAAAACACGTTTCAGGTTGTCCCCAGTATTTTACAATACCCATATTCCCCACCACATTTCTCATGCTTGGGATATATATGTATAATTTCTTCTCTTTCTATTTTTAACACAATATTACAATCCCAGCTACCAGTCCAAAAACCCCTTTTGTCATAAGGTTTTGCAATCTCCATTGTTTCTTTACATAAAGCCTTCAAATTTCCTTTCAAACTCTCTCTTTTTACCGCTCTTCAAAATTGCACATGGATCTTTTTTTGTTGTTTCCCTGTTAAATGCTTTTGCTACATAAAGATTCCATAAGTTAAAGTCTTTCTTTTTTCCATATTCTCCAAGAAAGTTTTCCATTGAAAAAATATATAATGCCACAAACTATCTCTTTGTTAATAAGAATACATTTTCTTACCTCATGCTTTTTACACCCAAAGAAGCAATTATATTGCCCCCCACTTCATACTGTCCATTTCTTTGTCTTCTTTACATTGAACACTAACCATATACTTCCATTTTTCATTTTCTTCTGCCTTCTTTTCTGCTACTTCTCTTTTGCCTTCTTTCATTTTCTCTGCATATGTTTTCTGTGCCATCCCACCACTGTTCTTCAGGATTGTCTCTGCAGCCTTCTTTTGTATTTTCTGCATAATGTCCCCCAGGAAACATCGTCTTCATTTCTGGCACACTCTGTGCCACCATTTCTTTAATAAATCACCCTGCAACCCTCCTGACTGGAGAGTTGTAATTATACATCCATCATCTGTTGACTCGTCTCCATTAAACGGGTTTCCTTAAACATTTCCTCAGAATGCTGCACACATTCTCCTCTGTCTTTATTTGTTTTTCCTTCATTTCTTTTTCTACATCCATCATGTGTTGACTCGTCTCCATTAAACGGGTTTCCTTAAACATTTCCTAAGAATGCTGCACACATTCTCCTCTGTCTTTATTTGTTTTTCCTTCATTTCTTTTTCTACATCCATCATGTGTTGACTCGTCTCCATTAAACGGGTTTCCTTAAACATTTCCTCAGAATGCTGCACACATTCTCCTCTGTCTTTATTTGTTTTTCCTTCATTTCTTTTTCTACATCCATCATCTGTTGACTCGTCTCCATTAAACGGGTTTCCTTAAACATTTCCTCAGAATGCTGCACACATTCTCCTCTCTATTTATTTGCTTTTTCCTTCATTTCTTTTTCTACATCCATCATCTGTTGACTCGTCTCCATTAAACGGGTTTCCTTAAACATTTCCTCAGACTGCTGCACACATTCTCCTCTGTCTTTATTTGTTTTTCCTTCATTTCTTTTTCTACATCCATCATCTGTTGACTCGTCTCCATTAAACGGGTTTCCTTAAACATTTCCTCAGAATGCTGCACACATTCTCCTCTGTCTTTATTTGTTTTTCCTTCATTTCTTTTTCTACATCCATCATGTGTTGACTCGTCTCCATTAAACGGGTTTCCTTAAACATTTCCTCAGAATGCTGCACACATTCTCCTCTCTCTTTATTTGCTTTTTCCTTCATTTCTTTTTCTACATCCATCATCTGTTGACTCGTCTCCTTTAAACGGGTTTCCTTAAACATTTCCTCAGACTCCTGCACACATTCTCCTCTCTCTTTATTTGCTTTTTCCTTCATTTCTTTTTCTACATCCATCATCTGTTGACTCGTCTCCATTAAACGGGTTTCCTTAAACATTTCCTTGGAATGCTGCACACATTCTCCTCTGTCTTTATTTGTTTTTCCTTCATTTCTTTTTCTACATCCATCATGTGTTGACTCGTCTCCATTAAATGGGTTTCCTTAAACATTTCCTCAGAATGCTGTACACATTCTCCTCTGTCTTTATTTGTTTTTCCTTCATTTCTTTTTCTACATCCATCATGTGTTGACTCGTCTTCATTAAACGGGTTTCCTTAAACATTTCCTCAGACTCCTGCACACATTCTCCTCTGTCTTTATTTGTTTTTCCTTCATTTCTTTTTCTACATCCATCATCTGTTGACTCGTCTCCATTAAACGGGTTTCCTTAAACATTTCCTCAGAATGCTGCACACATTCTCCTCTGTCTTTATTTGTTTTTCCTTCATTTCTTTTTCTACATCCATCATCTGTTGACTCGTCTCCATTAAATGGGTTTCCTTAAACATTTCCTCAGAATGCTGCACACATTCTCCTCTGTCTTTATTTGTTTTTCCTTCATTTCTTTTTCTACATCCATCACGTGTTGACTCGTCTCCATTAAACGGGTTTCCTTAAACATTTCCTCAGAATGCTGCACACATTCTCCTCTGTCTTTATTTGTTTTTCCTTCATTTCTTTTTCTACATCCATCATCTGTTGACTCGTCTCCATTAAACGGGTTTCCTTAAACATTTCCTCAGAATGCTGCACACATTCTCCTCTCTCTTTATTTGCTTTTTCCTTCATTTCTTCCACTTACCATCATTTCCTTCTTCCTCTACCTGCCTCCCTGTTTCTCTGGACCTCCTCTGTACCCGGAACAGAAACAGGAAGTTCTCCTCCGAAATGGGTCCCACTCACAACAAAAATGAGTGGGGAAGTTCCCCAATATCCTAGCCAGATTTTGCCTAGTTGTATAACTACCATGTTGGGTCTCCCCTGGAAAGATTCCACTAGCATAGTGAGGACTAATTCAGTCAAGAAAGGATTGATAAAGAAATAAAATAAATACAAAATATGCATTTTATGCATATATGTAGATGCACAACAATATAAAGGAATTATGGTGGTCATCATAAATTACATTTTACAGTCAGATTTAATATCTGGAATTTCATCTCATGAAAATAGAATTAAATTTTTCAAGAACCATGAATCAGTGTTCCATATATGATTAGTTTATTGCTTAATGTAGGTTGTAAAATTAAGAACATTTAAGAGACAGAGGGAGAAATACTTTGTGACAGAGTAAATTAGATTGTGCTGATTTTTTTATAAGATCATGTTTGTTTTCAGAATGTGAACACGGTAGAGGGTTTGTGACTCTAACGTGTATCATCTCAATGACATTATTCTAAAGCTGCATTTGTTGCATTTCCAGATTTACTGCAACTTCCTTGTGCTTTCAGCATTTTGACAGATCTTGTGGGAGTGTATTCCATGATATGGGAGCTACATTACTGCATAGTTTGTCTTCAGGAAATGTTTTAGTAACAGGATCTTAAGTTCTTTAATAACCTGTGTACAGTTGTCTGCCTTGGTCATAATAACATACAGTAGTTGCCATCTCTGCATGCAGATTGAGTTGTCCACAGTTACTGATTAATATATAATTACAAATACATGCGTTGGAGCATTTCTCCCCGGGCTTCCACTGAAAATTGGCTTGTTGCAAGTCAGATTTGCCCGATAAACAAATGTTAAATAAATAATTACAGAAAGCCTAGACATTTGTCTATTATGCTTATGATGGCAACAAACACACTGCAGTGATATGTTTCTGGTAAAATCTTGGCAGCAAAGAGTGCAACCTTGTATTATGTTACTTGAAATCTGTGAATGACAACTTTGTGTTAAGCTAGTTATTGGCTGCAATAGGACATCTCTGGCTACTGTTGACTTTACTTCTAGGGCTAAGTATGACTATGCAGTGTAAAGCTGTCGTAATTTATTGTATATTTTCAGAGACTGAAATGGCTCTGTTGCCAGTGAAAGTTACATTGATAACCATTTGAAATTCTACCACATGTAGTGCAGATTCTGAAATATTGAAAGTGTGTATTTACACACACTTAGAGAATGTTGTTTCTCTGAATATTCCCTTTTTATCTTGATATGGTAACTTGCAGTTAGTATATATATATATATATATATATATATATATATATATATATATATATATTTGTAAAAACATATATATATGTATGTATGTATGTATAGGGGGATTATGGCTTTCCTCACCACACTGGAGGTACATGGGAGATTGCTGCCTGCAAAAAATAAGTTTAAAGGGGGAAAGTGATGTTTGGCATTCATTTTCCTGCTGTGTTATTGGTCTTTTTTTGTCACATTCTGGAGCTCTAAATAGCATGTCTGGACATCTCAGGTGGCCTCCTTTAAGATAAAATCCAAACTATTTGAATTTTATGAAAAGTGAAGTTTGGTTTAACTTTTCATATTAACAACAATAATACAATGATTGGTATCACATATTTTTACAGTAAAAAAGAAGCTTTAGTTTCATTAGCATTATTTTACTTTAATTGTTTCTTAGTCATATTTCAGTAGAATTTAATAGCGGTCTGACGGTTATTTTGAATAGTGGCAATTTCAACAGCATAGAAGGGACAGCAAAGAATCTCTGCATACGCTAAACATCTTCTTCAGTAGATTTGAAGTGAGAAATCACTCAAAGGCAGTGAAACTCCCAACAAGTGCAGAGGATGAAGTGCTCAGTCTAATCACAGATGAGGTGAGGAAAACCCTGCGAGAGGTGAACCTCTGAAAGGGTGCTGGACCAGACAACATCCTGGGAAGGGTGTTGAAGGACTGTGCTGAACAAGTGAGCACTGTGCTTGCAGACATTTTTAACATTTCCCTTGTCTAAACAAAAGTACCCAAATGCTTCAAAAATACAAACATAATACCCCTGCTGAAGAAAGCAACTCCCTCAAGCCTGAATGATTACAGATTAGTAGCGCTCATGTCCACTGTCATGAAAAGTTTGGAAAGACTGGTCACAAACACCTGTTAGCAAAACTACCAGCTATACTTAACCCACTGCAGTTTGAATATCATGCCAGTCACTCCACAGTGGATGCCATCTTGGTTGCACTACAACTTGCAATGACACATCTGGAGAATAAGGACAATTACATTAGGGTGCTGTTTATTGACTTTAGTTGAGCATTCAAGACAGTCATCCCACAACAACTAATTGAAAAACTTGTCCATCTAGGCATCAGTAACCACATGTGCAACTGGATACTGGATGTTTTGATCGAAAGACCACAAAAAGTAAATGTGGGCAAGAATTTCTCAAGAAACATCATAATTAAGACTAGAGTGCCCCAGGGAAGTTTGCTGAGTCCACTATAGTTTACCATACTAACTCACAACTGTACAGCCAGATTTAATACCAATCACATCATTAAATTTGCAGATGACACCACAGTCGTGGGCCTTATCAGTAACAAAGATGAAGTATATTGGGAAGAAGTGAATCTACTGATTGACTGGTGTGCTAAGTTCAACCTTGATCTCAATGTCACCAAAACCAAGGAGATCATAACAGACTTCAGGAGAACCCATCCAGCTCACTCTCCACTCATGATTAATCTAGAGTGGGTGGGAATAGTAAGAAGCACAACATTCCTGGGAGTCCACATTACGGAGGATTTATCCTGGTCACTAAACACCAGTCGCATAGTCAAGAAAGCCCATCAATGCCTACATTTTCTGTGGAGGTTAAGGAAACTAATCTACTACCCTCCATCCTTATCATCTTCTACAGGGGTTCTATAGTAAGCATCCTAATGAGCAGCTTCATGGTGTGGTATGGGGGCTGTTCAGTTTCAGATCAAAAAGCCCTACAGAGGGTGGTGAAGGTCGTTGACAGAATAACAGGCTCCAACTTCACAGTGATACATGGTGTATATACAACACGTTGCTACAACAGGACCACAAAAAATAGTGATCCTGCACACCCTGCCTATGGTCTGTTTACAAGCTTGTCATTTGGCAGATGATACAGCAGCATGCACTGTAAAACACCCAGGTTCAGGAGCAGTTTATTCCCACAGGTGATTAGGTCATTGAACTCTGGAAGCAATCTCAGGAATGTTAGTCATTGGCAAGGTCTTGTGTCCGTCAAACCATTATGGTGCAATAGAAGTTATGAGACCCTCACTCATTGTTATCAGTTTAAAATGTCAATCAAGTGCAATATTTATCTGCTAGCTATTCTAACATATCAGAAAAAAATATTCAATAAATAAATGTGGAATAATCAATCACTCAGCTGCTAAAAACTGTAGACAAAGTAATTTATAGTAGTATGTAGTAAAACAACAGTCTAACTTAATGTTATGTATGTTGCATCTGCTGTATGTACTTTGTATGTGTGTAATTGTATGTTGCATGCGCTGTATGTAATTTGTATGTGTGTAATTGTATGTTGCATGTGCTATATGTAATTTGTATGTGTGTAAATGCATGTTGCATGTGTTATATGTAATTTGTATGTGTGTAATTACCATCTCAGTACTGAGCCTGATGCATGCAGTTTCATTTAGGTTACCCTTGTGGAGTGTAAATGACAATAAAGTTCACTTTGACTTTGACTTCAAGACATGCTGGCACTGTAAATTAAGAAAAATACTAATGAACTCTTTCAGACATCCATGATAAGGGATAATGTAGAGCCTCCGCAGTGTGAATGATTCCTTTAGATAGCCTATAGCATGGTGTCACTGCAAAGACTCCATCAGACAACTAGGCATTCAAAACACAAGTCATTAACTGAATCAGATAGTATGGAGAAATCCAGGATGACTGGCCTTGCTATATCTCCTCTGTTATTGACCCTAACAACAAAGTAAGAGACTCCACTAAAGGTTACTCTGTACCATGGCTGCTTTAGAAGTTGCGCTGAATTCTCAGAATAGCCACATGCTGGATTCAGCAAAATATTTAAAGTTGCCTTGATTAATCGGCTAAGGGCTGAAAATGGCCTACAGTTCTAGACTAAGCTTATAGAATTTTTTCTGCATATGTGTTAGCAGAACCTACTTCCTTCAGTACAGGATTTAACTTTCTGTAAAAGACCTGCTAAGATAGTTTTGAAGCTGGTACTGTAATTAATGTAGTGGAGATAGCAGGACAGAGGGCATCCGCTGAGGCAGAGCTTTGTGCTTTTACCTGCTTTTAAAAGTTTAAAACTAACGTTTGCAGAGATGAGTGGGTGGGCCATGGGAGGAGAAAATTGAGTTTAGGGAACTTTGGTGGCAAGTTACCCTAGAAGCATCAAATCCCCCTAGCCTAAATGATTTTATTTGTATTGTACCATTCCTTAAGTTGAGATCTGCTAAGTTATAGCTTGTACTTGTAAGGTAGTTTTTACTAATGCTACTAGATGGTGTAATACTACTGTTTTTCATGATACACAACCTAGTAATAGTTTTAACATATTTGTGTTTTAATGAGCATATGAATGAATTTTATTTAGAAGGATTTTAACTTAACATATGTTTTTAAGAAATGTTTTAATAATTTATTTATTTAATTAAGTGCAATATATGAAATTCTGTGGTCCAAACGTCTTGCATGGAAAAGGAAAGGAAGTGATTAGTTTAAATATTTTTTAATTATTTATGGATTTCATTTGATTGGCTTATTTACATAAATGAAGGTAGATATATATATATATATATATATATATATATATATATATATATATATATATATATGATAAACTGGATCATTAAAGTCATCTGATGAAGTCTTTATGACAGGGACAAAAGCACTGGGCTTACAATTGCGTTTGTGTGTTTATGCACTGAGTATAGTTCAGGGATTGTGCAATAAACCTGTTTAATTCACCTTGTGGTTTTCTGTTTTCTGAGGTACCTTTCTTGTGGATAAAATGGAGGATATTATACTACAGATACTGTAGATATGGATTTACTGATAATCTTACCTGATATTTGTAGGGAACAGACACATAAGAGTTCTGAAATGTGTCTGTTAGAGCCATACAGTTGTATTAGCTGTATATTTTGGTTTGATTTATAGATAATTTTTAGGGGGCCATTCACATTTTTGTGAGATACTGTTTCAATGACTCAGGGTAGGATTCACGAAGCCGCCGTGTAAGAGTTATAAGTTTTACACGGAGGCTGCAGTTAAATGGACTGATGTCAGCATGCTTTGCATATTCATGAGAGCATGCTGACTCACACCTAAGGCTAACACAGTCCGTGTAAGAAAGAAAGGGGGTGTGTCCACAGGGCGAGCCATGGAAATGGACACGCCCCCAGAGGAGTCGCAGTCCCGAAAGTAAAAACCCACGAGCGAGCCCAAGTAAATGTCAACAAACACAACACAACACATGCCCCCACAGACTATAAACATATAAAACATAAAAATGAACAGTTATAATTTTTTTTCTAATTATAAAAATGTTTGCCTGTAAGTGCGCTCGTTTGCGCGGGTGTGCCCTCCGCTTAACCACAGTTAGCAGTCATTGAAGAAGCATATGTTCTAAATATGCAAAGTAAGCCAAGAAGAAATAGCGTAGCGGTAGAGATGTTGCCTCAAGAGGAGGCAAGCACGGTTTGAGCCCCAACAACATCATTTTTTTTTTGGTGAAATAAGCACGAAACAATCCCCTGACACATATGTACAGATATATAACCATATATTATGTAAAATGTAAGGAAATGGGCCATATAGGTAGAATAAATGTGAGACAATAAAAGAAAAATAATGCAGACCTGCTCATAGCTGAGCTACGCTCTAACAAGCTGAGTATGTCTGCCTATAGGTGAGCAGTGGTTGACCAAGTGTAAACTGAGTGCCTGGGGTTGAGCAGCGCTTTATCATGCTGCAATCATGTGCCAGTAGCCGAGCTGAGCGCAATATGCATGCTGTTAGGGGAAATGACGCTTCAACTAATGTAACTCATATGCGCTATGCGCAGCTCCGCGCAAACAAGCTTACCGACGGGCACCGTTGAACAAGCTGAATTAAAACAGCCTATACACAGACAGATCTCCCAGCCTGTCTAGACAGACATGACCAAAAAAAAAAAGCAATGCTGAGACTCGAACCCAGGATACCATGCACCATAATCAAAGTATAGAAGCACTAAGCCAGGACATTTGTACTGAGAAATGCAGAAATAGCAGCTATATAGGAATTAATGCAAAGAGAAGCATGACAAAGCAGGTTGTGTGAAGCTGATACATTTCCAAACTGGCCAATCACACATAAGTGCGGGAAAAACGGCATATATAAGCACCATAGGCGGGAATACACAGCATAACTGATTGTAGAAAGTACTTGCAGTCAGAATGTCAGGTGTAGGTGAGGGTAGTTGCTTTCAAGCACAGCAGTGGGGCATTGAGGAGTCCATATATATGGTCTGGCTCCTTGTCCATGATCACAAGGCCCAACTCATGCAGGGCCAGGTCCTGTGGGGTGCGTATAAAGCTGAGGCATGGGACCGGTTGGCTCGTGATCTCACCAGTGCCACTGGAATACCAAGGACTGGTGAACAGGTCTGGCACCACCATGCGGACCTGAAGAGACGTAAGCAGGACCAACTGACCTGTTGGATCCAGGAGGCCCGGCAAATGCCCAACGCCCCACTACTGAGTAAGTTACATGTAATTATTTATTAAGAAATAAAAATAGCTGATAATATGTAGATGTGTTTACCAATATCACTTAATTTATGTTACAGCTGCAGGTGTACGGACTGCGAATCGCAGAGCCCATGCTGATAGGCTCCTGCGGTTGCACCACCAGGCAGGTTAGTAGATCTCTTCCTGTAACTGTAAAAAAAAATGCCTGACAGGTTGTAAAAGAATGCAGTGTAGTCAGTTAGTATAAAAAAATACAAGTAACAGTGTAAGAGAGAATCTGCTAGATGTTCCACCTGTAACATAATAGCACATAACCTGCAGTAGCCAGTATATTACAGCCACACAAGTTCAGTACAACAGATGTGTGAGTAATATCCATCTGTTTAAACTGTGAAACCTGACACAAGTGAGACTGTGGGAAAGGATAGTTGTAATCATGTAAAACATGCAAAGAAAGCATAGAATCCTGTACCATCCTTAATTGTAAATATAAAAGAAGTGAGAGTGTGTGAAAGAGGTATGGCTCCACCAGAAAGGTTGTATTAACACCTGAATAAATTATACTGCAGTCAGGACAGCATGAAATGAAAAAGAGAGGCACAGAAAATAGAACTGGAGCTGAAATATGTGTGTCCCACAAGTTGGATATGTAGCCGTACTTTAGCAATATGCAAATAGTTTGTTTGTATGCAATACCAAACATCCACAGTTGTCTAGAGCCATAGAAATGAAAAGTAGCAGGATGCTGTAACTGAACAGAGGCAGATCTGAACATGTACGAATAAAAATGCAATGTATATGAATGTAGCAGTAACATTCCCATCACCAACATGCTTAGGTTTGCACATAGGAAAATGTAGCCAGACTTGTAGGGTGCATATATCTGCAGCTATTAGAAATGTACAGCATATGTATAGGAAATTGCAGTTTGTAATGTAATATTTCTCCACCCCACCCTAAACCCACAAATAATCCATCACGCATGAAATGGGTATGTGTACTTGCAATTAATTTCCATGGACATGTGTCCTGTTGACATTTGTCCTGTTGGTTCATAAATATTTGCACGTATGTTGATGCATGTGCCCTGTTCATACATCCAAACCTGATGGCCTGTTGCCATCAATCAACCCTGCATGCTGTTGGATTGTGTACCGTTGTTGAAATAATGCATGTGTTATGCCTGCTGTTTAATATTCTGAATATATGGGTGTTTGGTTAATGGTAATACTAATGCATGCTGTTACAACTAATTCTGAATGTTACTGTTTGATACTAATACACACCATCCTAAAATATTACAAAACACAGAACGACAGGGAAGGCGGGCCCCAGTGGACCCACCTCTTCCACCTCAGCTGGCGACTGCACCTGACACTAGTGCCCAGGCCAGACCCTCCTCTAGTGGCCCTGTGCCACCTGCGGGTGGAAGCGCTGCAGGGGATGGGGCTCATCTCCCCTCTGCAAGCGTGGCTGGAGGAGATCGTACACTCACTCTCCGTAGTGTCCGGACTGTGGTGCGTAGGGAGATCAGGCACTCTGTGCTTGTGCCCCTACATCAGCTCGAGGCACAGGTGGCACAACTAACAGGCGTGCCTGCTGCCCAGCCTACACAGCCCCCAGTACAGCCCCATCCTGGGCAGTGAAGGCACAGTGGCAACTGCCCATGGGTGGGGATGTCAGTTCTACTGTTGCCATCTGTGGGCTCATGGGCTCTAGATATCACAACATCCGTCCCCGTCAAATGTGTATCCCCCCCACATGTGTCATACACCACCCCTGTATGCGTCTTGTCTGTCTTGTCTGTTAACCTCCCCTACCTACCTCCCCAACTATACCTACTACCCGTACCTGACATACCACTCTCACCTGAAAAAAAAAAAAAAAGGCACTCTGTTCCCACAAAAAAATTACGCCCCATACATAGCTGCCCATTTCGCAGACATGTCCGCTGGACATGTTAACTGGTAATTAAAATTGGCTATACAACACATTTTGTTGTCCACACCCCTCTCTCAGGGGTGTAAGGTTCCAAATTTCACACAAAATTACACATGTATGCACAGCTGTTGCTGATAAAGAAATGGGCAGCTATGGGCCTTTCCTACACCCTTCCTGCAAATCCCGAGCTTGTTTTCCTACTGTCCTACCCTCTTAGTGACCCCTTTTTCACCACTTTCCTGTCTCCCCATTTTCATTTCTTTCAAAGAAAATAGCGCGGGTGTGTGCAAGAGTAAGCACTTTTAAGCGGTTGTAAGCGGGCGTGCGCTGGTGTGCGCTTAGCTACGTGTGTGTGCACGAAGCTAAACGCCAGTGTGCATGCGTGAGCTCCACGCAAACCAGCGCTAACCCGCTTACAACTGCTTAAAAGTGTCTTAATCACTCTGACAAGGCCTGCAGACTGCTCAAAAGCAAAATAAAATCCCACTGTCAGTCCCAAACCCAGGAAACATTAATCTGCATGACTTACCACTAAGCCATGACTGCTATACAAGAACATTGAGCTACAATAAATATATCATGCAACAGTAGGGATCAATGTAAAGGGAATATAGGATGTGTAGTACACAAAGCATGTCATGAATATTTACTGTCAAATGTAGTGGATTTCTACAATAGTAGTGTGTGAACAGAAACAGCCATGCTAGTTGGTAGCTATAGGTAATAATGTCACTGTAGCACCTTGCAAGCCTCACACATACTCACAGCAGGATAATCACTGCCCCTACCTCACAACCTCATACAGCAAGACATCTGGACTAAGTAATAAGAAATGTGGAGCAAGGCCCACAAACAGGGACACATTCCAAATATTGCCCCTACAAACCTAGACAGTTGAGATAGTAACAGGTGTTGCATTAGTTTGGAGTTTTGGAAGGGTACAAAGTCTGAAACTGTAATGTGTGTCACCATAGTCTGACTTCAGCCCTGAGTGAATTACCAGAAAAAGCTGGTTTATGAGATATGGACTCAAATATGATGCACAAATGTGGACATTCTGCAAATATCTGTACACTTGACAGGTATGACACTGCCATATTTGAATAGTTAATACCCTAGACATAGCAACAGTGACTGAGTTACAGGGATGCCCCACAGACCCCTTGTGAAATGTACAAACAGTAGGCAGAAAGGTGCTACAACACATGCAATGGTGTCTATGAAGACTGAAAGTATGCACCACTTGCACACCAGAAATACTCTCTGAGGCCTGCTCAGCAGCATAATTAAATACCCTAATAGATGTCAAGGCCCACACCATGGCCAGACCACACTGCATGCAGTAACACCCTATCAGATATAGCAAGCATTCCAAGGTGGGAATGTACATGGAAAATAGGAAAGCCACAGCAACACACTACAGTCAAGACACCTAGCAGGCAGACAAGGAGTGAATGTAAAGGACAAATATTGAAGCCATAGCAACAAATTGCAAGAGCCACTGCTATATACCAGTTACACCACAAGTCCCACAGGAAAGCACACACACCCATATTAACAGTAGTAGTAGTCGTAGATGTCAGTTTACATACACACTCACTGCAGGAAACTGGAGAAATGAATGGAGAAATGTTAATCTACAACACAGCCTGAAATATGAGAGCGATACTAACCTTTACACTCACAGAACAGTGTCCACAGCATACCAGCATGGTCCCCGCCCTTACAACTTGAAAGGGCAACGCGTATCTCACATACCTTTTTATAGCACTGTCCTGAAATTACAGTGAGAACTGCAATCAGTACACAACTGGCTGCATGCAATCAGCAAATGCTGGCTAACAATTGGTGCAGAGGTCATCACATGGACATATGCAGATACCTACAGATGCACTCCCAGTCCACACATGCAATACTTTCATTGCACCGTCTGGAGGCAGGCAGAGAGAGAGAGAGAGAAAGAAAGAAAGAAAGAAAGAAAAAAAACACAACCAAAAACTAAACCTAACAAAAACCAAGTAGAAGCTGTCAGCAGTGACCATATCAAGCTGGACTAGCAGCAGCAGGAAACAATACAAATGGTAACGCAATCAGCTGTGACAAACACAGGTAATGTAAAGTAACAATTTCATAGTCTACATACTGTGAACCCTCCATATGTGTTATTGGTCTGTATCTATATGTATGTCTATGTGATAAGTTGTGTGTATGTTGCTTTTCCCAAAGGGGATGACTATACATTTCATGCCATTCAGTGTTAGGCCATGATTCTGGCACCAGTTGTCCGTTGCAGTGAGGCCTGTCTGTAGGATGTGTATGTCAGCTGGTGTATCGACTATGGCGCCTAGTTTGCAGTTTTCTGGCAACTTTGTCATCCACAACCCTCCCATGTATGCTTTCACATCTGAGAAGTAAATGCCAAACAAGAGGGGTCCTAGGACAGAGCCCTGTGGGATACCACTTGTGACTGGCTTTGAGTGTGACATGGCTCCCGCAATTCTGACTTTATGGATTCTGTTGTTTAACCAGTTTGCAACCCATCATGTGACATATGTATTAACATTTAAGCTGATGAGCTTGTCTATGATGCCTGAGTGGGGTATTGTGTTGAAGGCCTTAGGCAAGTCCAGGTAGGCTGTATGGACTGCTTTGCCCTCATCAATGGCTGTAGTGACTGTTTTGAAAAAGTCAACCAGGTTCAAAAGGCAGGATCAGCCCTTCACAAAGCCAAACTGGGTGGGATCCATAGTCTGTAGGTCCGCAATGTCGCTGTATATGAGTTCCATAAAGATTATTTACATAGCTTTGCAGACCAGGCCGGTTAAGCTTATGGGGCGGTAGTTCCCAGGGTCTGTAGGGGTGCCTCCTTTGTGGAGTGGGACCACTGTTGCTGTACGCCAGTGTTCAGGGACATATCCCATAGTAAGGCTAAGGTTAAATATCATGTTTATATGTGGCTGTAGCACCTCTTGGAGTTCACGTAGCACACATCCGGGGATACCATCAGATCCCATTGATGCTGTGTGTTCTGCTTTGCTGAGGGCGGCTCTCACCTGGACATCTGAGATGGCAGGGAGGTTACATCCAGCTGGGATAAGTATTTCTTCTTTTGGGGGAGAGGGAAGGGGTATATTTGCACTGAACCTGTCTGCCAGAATGTTGCCATTATCTGTGGGTTCAGTGAATTATATGTAGTTGTGTACTAACTCTGAGCATATCTGAGGCTTTCGGTCCATGTGTCTAACAAAACTGAAGAAGGCCTTGTGGTTATCTTTAGTGTCCCTGGCCATTTTTCGCTCAGAGTTGGCCTTGGATGTTGCTATGAGAGAACTTAGCTTGTTACTAGTGCTGATCACAGATGCCTTCCCTTTATGTGAGTTTGCTCTGTCTTGCAGTAGCCTCCTTCTATTGTTATACAATTTGTCTATGGCTGGGGTCCACCAGACAGGATACTTACCTTTGTGCATAGGGTCTGGGTTAGAATTGTGTGTGCATGTTCCATGCATTTTTGGGGATGTCCGTGGGAAGCATTTGCAAAGGGGTCAGCATTGTGGGTTGTGGCTTCCACTGGGCCAGTGGGCTGCATGGATACCATCTCAGTCCTAACAAGTGTAAATCCGTCTATTCACATATATGTCAAAGTAGTCTACTGTGCTGGTGGTGGTGGTGGGATATGTATATCCAGGCCAATTAGTTTGTGTCCAGATCACACTAGTGGATGACGTTCCACATACAGTACCTTGTTACGAACCCCCAGAGTGAGGTGGTGCATTGGACCTGTCTCAGTGTGCTGACTGACGGTGCTTGGTACTATGTTGTATGGAATGTGGCAGGTATTGTTGCACAGTTGTCAGCTGAGCACTGATATCAGGCCATGTACATGTGTATCCATCAAGAGACACACACGTGCTACATATGGGAGTAGTATTATATCACTACAGTTGAGTATCATGTATAGTATGTGTGCCATATTTTGCTGTCATAGTTTGCTGATATCCTGTTTGTGTTCTCTTTTAGGGACATGGCGTGTCAGCGAAATCCTGCCTACTCTGCTGCAGAAGATGAGGAGATACACCAGAGCCTGGTGCGGGATTATGACATACTGTTTTCCCTCACCAGCCAGAATCAGCAGGAGAGGGCTGCACTGTGGCAAGACCTTGTCCGTAGGGTAAATGACATTGGCACGCATAATAGGACATATGAGCAGGTACGACATCACTGCAGTGATTTAATCAGAAATGTCCGTCAGCGTGCATTGGATATCCACAGGCAACAGGTCGCCACAGGAGGTGGGGTGGCCACACATCCCCCCCCTCACCAGACTGGAGGGGCTACTCCTAAGTGTTGTGGCTCCAGCCCAGGAACAGCAACAGCAACAGCAACACACCTGCATTATGATGGAGGCTGGAGCCACACAGCAACACAACATGGAGCGCGCAGGTAATATGCCATATGTATACTTGACTGTTCTGTACACTGTTAGTTTATGCATGTGTAAGGTGTGTCCTTGGTATGTAGCTGTCAACATAGTATGTAAATGTGCAGGTGTGATATTGCCAATATCAGCAGCTGACATGTGAAAGGCAACTGTTGTACTACTGAACTGTATCATACGCAGTATCAATGGCACAGTTGTGCCCACTGACATTAATCCCCTCATTTCTGCAGATCCCTCCAGTGTTACAGGAAGGCAGCCCATCCATGCTGGTGAGTGTGTATTAACAATACCTATAATAGTCTTGATAGTGCTAGTAATATTAGTCTAACTCAGTAGTGCTCTGTGGGTATACTGCGGGGTGTGCATGTGTGCATGTGTGCACGTGTCCATGTGTGCACGTGTCCATGTGTGCACGTGTCCATGTGTGCATGTGTGCATGCGTGCATGTGTGCACGTGTGCATGTGTGCATGTGTGAATCACTGGTAACAATGTGTAGACATTGTAAACTGTGTTTCCTGTCTTCCTCCCACAGGTTCTGGTGCTGCTCTGGTGTCCTGCAGCAGGGAACATGAATCTGGTGCCACAGGTACTGATAATGATGATATCTGTATGATGGCACAGGAAGGTGTGTCAGGGTCCGTCATTGGTCAGCCAATTGACAGTACACAGCTGTCGACCCCATCATTGCGCACAGTCATCCTGCCAGTACATCCTATGTCACCAATGTCCCTAGGTGATGGACAGGATACAGTGGGCATTGACCAGGGTAATATGGTATCTGTGGCACATGCTTCCCCACACAGCAGCCATGGCCAGGGTCCTGGGATGGTACCACACAGACAGTTGCCCATGGGTTCTCGTGGGAGCATCCGTGGGTGTACTGCCTCTGGCAGACGTGCCCAAAGAGGTCTGTCAACCTCAGCTATGTTTCGGGCTGTCATGCAGGCACAGTCACGTATGGAAAGGTACACCAGACAGGGTCTGAGGGAGCTGAGAGCATGTCGCACAGCCATGACTGACAGTATGCGTGACATTGCGGATGCTATCCGTAATTTCACCGGTGTCATAGACAGATGTTGTGGGGACATATTACAGCAGTTCCACAATCACATGTCTATGAGCCAGGGCAATGGTGGACGGTTGCGGCGTCGACGTGGCCGTATGCCAGCAACAGCAGCAGCTGGCAGTCGGCGCAGATGACAACAGTCACATGGCCGCCACCATAGTGCCAGCAGCAGCCCCAGCAATGCTGGGTCTGTGCTGTCATCAGACCACCCCAGGAGACCACATGCACGTGGCTCTGGACAGTCCCAACAGGGACCTGTGTCCAGTCATCGAACACCCGCTTCTGATGACAGTACCCAGTCTGGCTTAGTACCAGATATGGTCCGTTGCACCCCTGCCAGGCACAGGTACCATGTCCGTGGCCACAGACACTGATCTGTATGACCTGGCAGGTGCAGTCTGTGGCTGTCCACAAACTCCGGTATATGGCAGCCATGAGGTGGAACTGTGTGCATGCATACACACATGTGAAATGTTAACACCTAGGGCTACCGCATACATGCACACACTGCATCAACAGTGCCCCACCCTGTACTGCTGTCCCTCACCAACACACATACACATTCATGTCAATTGGTGTTATCAGTGGCAGACTCAGGCATACCTAGTTCACACCCTGTGCATATGATGAAACTGTGCCACCTCCTGTAATCTCTAACATCAGTGTAGGAACAGGTTAACATGTTGCTGATGCACAGGGTGACTACATAGAAGTGTATTAATAGTATCCTGTTGGTAACAGTACAGTGTGCTGATATGATTGCGTGTATATCCCAGCATGACTGATGCAGTAACTGTATGATTGTCTTGAATTGTTATCTACACCCATAGTAAGTACCATAGTGTAACAGCTGCACATTTTTGCATACTGGTGGTAAGGATGTCAACAGATAGCCACATACATAGGTAGCACTGGGGTGAAGGTAATGCAAGTAGTGATACACAATGCTGGACATGTACACTAATGGTGGCATGTTGCCCACAACGACTATGCAATGTGGATGTTTGCGCATGTTGATATGTGTGCAGTACCAATTTAATTTAAATTAAATAAAATGGAAGATAATTCCAGTCTTACCATGGACATCTGAGCTGTGCATTCCTTTGTACATGTTTATAGTGCCTGCATATTTGCACTGTTACCTACTGGAAGTGGCACCCCTTCTTTGTTGTACAATGGACGACTCCCAGCCCTACTTACTGTAGTGTTGTTTGCATGCATGTTTGCTTGAGGTTCCCTGGAACACTGATTCCACCTGCAATGCAGAGTTGCAGAGCTTCTGTGGATTCCTAGTGACATCTGCATAGCTTACTATACGTATGTCAATGTCTCACTTGACAGAATGTCACTGTCTGTCCTGTTCGCATGTACGTTGCCTGTGACACATTGCATATGACTTACCTGGCATTTGCCCACGTGTGCAGACATAATTGCCAGCGCTATGAAATCAGAAGCAGTGCACCCACACATACTCACCTTCAGTATGTTGTTCCCCATTGGCCCTATGTGTTGGTAATCACCATGGCAATCACACTACTGTGGTAGCATGTGCAAAGGTAACTTGTGCATCATCTCTATGGTCCAGTTGTGGAATATGTGAGTCATGTGGCAATGTCACAGCTGCCACATGTATGCAGTCAACCCTCTCCCCTGGCCAGGAACGTACAACACATGTGTGAGATGCAACCACATAGCCAATCTGGGGACTGAGCACTCTGAACCCAGTACTGGCATACCCTGTCAGGTGGCATGACATACTACAGTGACTACAATACCAGTCTGACATAGACCTGCACTGACAGCAATGCAATCACATGAACACACTGGGGCATACTTGGAGCCTCAGAATAGCATTCTGCCTGAGCATCACACACCTCCGCAACTGGCACACAGGCATACGTTTAGTCGGAACAGAGCACATGCCACACATGGCACACACATCCTGTGTGTCAAACACTCACAGCCTGTAGGGCTACATAACACACCTGCTACAGATGTGTCAGGTACCTCTCTTGGCCGGTGCAGTGGGGTCCCACTCAACAGGCTGTACAAGGTGAAGGTCACAGTGATATGCCCGTGGGGCACTATGGTCCACCACATAACACATGCATACAGGTCAGTCAGAGGCATGGACACATATGACTCAATCATTGTCCGTGCCACTATGGATGACCTGTGACGTACCTCCCTGGACTACATGCTAGGGAACATAGAAGGGCTCTCTCAGCATGTGGCATGGGCTGGTATGAGCCTCACCTTGGTTGCCATCATACCCTCACCAGGAATGCTACCACAATATGTGGGAAGTGTTCCATGTCTACATTTTTCCCAATCTCCAATGCCATTCATAGGGTATCCAATGCCTGTCAGCGTGTGCTTACATGCTAGGGAAGCCACATTGATTTGCGGGGGCAGCTTGCACGTGTCACCCATGGGCCATTGTATATTGGCGAAGCCTCTTGATACACACATAGTGCCTTTTGATGCAGGGCTCAGATTACATAGCCACCTCCGTGGGTATCACATGGGATAGGACACTAACAATAATGCTACACAACAGCAGCAGTGTACACCGCAAGATGCATGCACTGGACACTGTCCTCAGCACGGTGAACTGCAATATCTGTGCAGTAACAGATTCCTGATTCAAGGCTCACAGGTGCAACCCCTCACTGCCAGGTTAAACCTCATACCATGCCTGTCATCCCCTACACATGCACCACACATGAACAGGGGGGAGGTATCTCTAGGCACCACAGATACACACACCTCCAGGTTGTTGGCACAGCACAAAGCATCTGGGCCTATCCATGTGCAGCTGACAGTGTGTTGGACTGCCTTCTGGTTCATAGCCTGGCACACACAACCCTCCCATACACAGGTAACCCACCTGTCCTCCCTGACAGCACTGGGAATATGACAGTCTCTACATATGTCTTTATATGGCTGGACTGCATCCAGCCGAACATTGTGTGTGAGCATTACTGTAGCTACAACACACTAGCTGAAAGGTTCCAAGCATGTAGTCTCTGAATTGCAGTGGAACGACATGTTACCACTCCCACAACAGGTGGGAACATGCAGCACCTGTTCATTGACTACATGTAGACTATATGGCCCAGACCAGATGTGTAACCCCCGCTATTAGGATGATATCATATACAACTTACACTGTATATACACATACCGCATGCAGCCCCTGCACAGTAAGACACAGTCATAATGTTATGCATTGCAAATACCATTTAGTCACTTTAGGCACGTGTCAGACATGGGAACTATTGAATGTCACAGGTCTATATGTGTATGTGGCACAAACATACATCATGTGTGCATTGCCATTACCAGTTTAAGCAATGTCATGCATTGCTATGAACAACAGCCCACACATGGGCATTTTGTGTGACACAAACACATGTAGCATTTGTGGGTTTCCTAAACATACCTAACTGTGCTCTGACAGTAGTAAGAGACCCAGTAGCGGAGCGCACTATTTGCATTACTGGGCGATTTGCCCTGTTTGGCTGTACTTATAGTGTGGTGACATCACCTGTGTTTACTGGGGGAATATGCGGCATCTGGTCTATTGTAGTAGCTGCCAAAAGGAACTGTTCTCTCACACTTGCAATTACACACACCCTACTACCCCCCACCAACACACTTGCAGGATTCAAACCCCTACCTAATTATGTTATGACACCTGAGAGAGACATATTAGCAGAGTGCTCTATTTGAATTACTGGGAGGTTCCCCTTCTCTGCTTTACTTATAGGGTGCTGGCATCATCAGTGTTTGGAAAGGGAATGTGCATCCTGTAGTGTGTTCTCCTAATTGCCAAACGGCACATTGCTTTCATACAGAATTGCACACACATGAACACCCCTCATTCAAACACACACACTTGCCATTTGCAGGATTTAAACCCCTATCTAACTATGTTATGACACTTGAGAGAAACCGCATTAACAGAGCGCGCTATTTGAATTACTGGGAGGTTCCCCTTCTCTGGATGTAATTATAGGGTGCTGACATCATCAGTGTTTGGAAAGGGGAATGTTCATCCTGTAGTGTGTTCTCCTAATTGCCAAATGGCACATTGCTTTCATACAGAATTGCACACACACGAACACCCCTCATCCAAACACACACACACTTGCCATTTGCAGGATTCAAACCCCTACCTAACTATGTTATGACTCTTGAGAAAGACACATCAGCAGAGCGCGCTATTTGCATTACTGTGAGATGTGCCCTCTTCTTCTGTACTTAAAGGATGCTGACATCATCTCTGTTTACAGATTGCAATATTCAGCAGCTGGTGTGTTGTACTGGTTGCCAAAAGGGACAGTTCTTTCATACTTGCAATTACACACACCCTACTACCCCCCACACACACTTGCAGGATTCAAACCCCTACCTAATTATGTTATGACACCTGAGAGAGACACATTAGCAGAGTGCTCTATTTGAATTACTGGGACGTTCCCCTTCTCCGGCTTTACTTATAGGGTGCTGGCATCATCAGTGTTTGGAAAGGGGAATGTGCATCCTGTAGTGTGTTCTCCTAATTGCCAAAAGGCACATTGCTTTCATATAGAATTGCACACATACGAACATCCCTCATTCAAACACACACACTTGCAGGATTTAAACCCCTATCTAACTATGTTATGACACTTGAGAGAAACCGCATTAGCAGAGCGCGCTATTTGAATTACTGGGGAGTTCACCTTCTCCGGCTGTAATTATAGGGTGCTGACATCATCAGTCTTTGGAAAGGGGAATGTGCATCCTGTAGTGTGTTCTCCTAATTGCCAAAAGGCACATTTGCTTTCATACAGAATTTGCACACACACGAACACCCCTCATCCAAACATACACACACTTGCCATTTGCAGGATTCAAACCCCTACCTAACTATGTTATGACTCTTGAAAGAGTCGCATCAGCAGAGCACGCTATTTGCATTATTGTGAAATCTGCCCTCTTCTGCTGTACTTAAAGGACGCTGGCATCATCTCTGTTTACAGATTGCAATATGCAGCAGCTGGTGTGTTGTACTGTTTGCCAAAAGGGACAGTTCTTTCACACTTGCAATTACACACACCCTACTACCCCCACACTCACTTACAGGATTCAAACCCCTACCTAATTATGTTATGACACCTGAAAGAGACACATTAGCAGAGTGCTCTATTCGAATTACTGGGAGGTTCCCCTTCTCCGGCTTTACTTATAGGGTGCTGGCATCATCAGTGTTTGGAAAGGGGAATGTGCATCCTGTAGTGTGTTCTCCTAATTGCCAAAAGGCACATTGCTTTCATACAGAATTGTACACACACAAACACCCCTCATTCAAACACACTCACTTGCCATTGGCAGGATTTAAACCCCTATCTAACTATGTTATGACACTTGAGAGAAACCGCATTAGCGGAGCGCGTTATTTGAATTACTGGGAGGTTCACCTTCTCCGGCTGTAATTATAGGGTGCTGACATCATCAGTGTTTGGAAAGGGAAATGTGCATCCTGCAGTGTGTTCTCCTAATTGCCAAAAGGCACATTGTTTCATACAGAATTGCACACACATGAACACCCCTCATCCAAACACACACACACTTGCCATTTGCAGGATTCAAATCCCTACCTAACTATGTTATGACTCTTCAGAGAGACACATCAGCAGACCGCACTATTTGCATTACTGCAAGATCTGCCCTCTCCTGCTGTACTTAAAGGATGCTGACATCATCTCTGTTTACAGATTGCAATATGCAACAGCTGGTGTGTTGTACTGGTTGCCAAAAAGAACAGTTCTTTCACACTTGCAATTACACACACCCTACTACCCCCCCACACACACACTTGCAGGATTCAAACCCCTACCTAATTATGTTAGGACACCTGAGAGAGACGCATTAGCGGAGCGCGTTATTTGAATTACTGGGAGGTTCACCTTCTCCGGCTGTAATTATAGGGTGCTGACATCATCAGTGTTTGGAAAGGGAAATGTGCATCCTGTAGTGTGTTCTCCTAATTGCCAAAAGGCACATTGTTTTCATACAGAATTGCACACACATGAACACCCCTCATCCAAACACACACACACTTGCCATTTGCAGGATTCAAATCCCTACCTAACTATGTTATGACTCTTCAGAGAGACACATCAGCAGACCGCGCTATTTGCATTACTGCAAGATCTGCCCTCTCCTGCTGTACTTAAAGGATGCTGACATCATCTCTGTTTACAGATTGCAATATGCAGCAGCTGGTGTGTTGTACTGGTTGCCAAAAAGGACAGTTCTTTCACACTTGCAATTACACACACCCTACTACCCCCCACACACACACACTTGCAGGATTCAAACCCCTACCTAATTATGTTAGGACACCTGAGAGAGACACATTAGCAGAGTGCTCTATTCGAATTACTGGGAGGTTCCCCTTCTCCGGCTTAACTTATAGGGTGCTGGCATCATCAGTGTTTGGAAAGGGGAATGTGCATCCTGTAGTGTGTTCTCCTAATTGCCAAAAGGCACATTGCTTTCATACAGAATTGCACACACACGAACACCCCTCTTTCAAACACACACACTTGCCATTTGCAGGATTTAAACCCCCATCTAACTATGTTATGACACTTGAGAGAAACCGCATTAACAAAGTGCGCTATTTGGGAAGTTCCCCTTCTCTGGCTGTAATTATAGGGTGCTGACATCATCAGTGTTTGGAAAGGGGAATGTGCATCCTGTAGTGTGTTCTCCTAATTGCAAAAGGCACATTGCTTTCATACAGAATTGCACACACACGAACACCCCTCATCCAAACACACACACACTTGCAGGATTCAAATCCCTACCTAACTATGTTATGACTCTTGAGAGAGACACATCAGCAGAGCGCGCTGTTTGCATTACTGTGAGATCTGCCCTCTTCTGCTGTACTTAAAGGATGCTGACATCATCTCTGTTTACAGATTGCAATATGCAGCAGCTGGTGTGTTGTACTGGTTGCCAAAAGGGACAGTTCTTTCACACTTGCAATTACACACACCCTACTTCCCCCCCACACACACTTGCAGGATTCAAACTCCTACCTAATTATGTTATGACACCTGAGAGAGACACATTAGCAGAGTGCTCTATTCAAATTACTGGGAGGTTACCCTTCTCCGGCTTTACTTATAGGGTGCTGGCATCATCAGTGTTTGGAAAGGGGAATGTGCATCCTGTAGTGTGTTCTCCTAATTGCCAAAAGGCACATTGCTTTCATACAGAATTGCACACACACGAGCACCCCTCATTCAAACACACACACTTGCCATTTGCAGGATTTAAACCCCTTTCTAACTATGTTATGACACTTGAGAGAAACCGCATTAGCAGAGCGCGCTATTTGAATTACTGGGAGGTTTTCCTTCTCCGCCTGTAATTATAGGGTGCTAACATCATCAGTGTTTGGAAAGGGGAATGTGCATCCTGTAGTGTGTTCTCCTAATTGCCAAAAGGCACATTGCTTTCGTACAGAATTGCACACACACGAACACCCCTCATCCAAACACACACACACTTGCAGGATTCAAACCCCTACCTAACTATGCTATGACTCTTGAGAGAGACGCATCAGCAGAGCGCGCTATTTGCATTACTGTGAGATCTGCCCTCTTCTGCTGTACTTAAAGGACGCTGACATCATCTCTGTTTACAGATTGCAATATGCAGCAGCTGGTGTGTTGTACTGGTTGCCAAAAGGGACAGTTCTTTCACACTTGCAATTACACACACCCTACTACCCCCCCACACACACTTGTAGGATTCAAACCCCTACCTAATTATGTTATGACACCTGAGAGAGACACATTAGCAGAGTGCTTTATTCGAATTACTGGGAGCTTCCCCTTCTCCGGCTTTACTTATAGGGTGCTGGCATCATCAGTGTTTGGAAAGGGGAATGTGCATCCTGTAGTGTGTTCTCCTAATTGCCAAAAGGCACATTGCTTTCATACAGAATTGCACACACATGAACACCCCTCATCCAAACACACACACACTTGCTATGACTCTTGAGAAAGACACATCAGCAGAGCATGCTATTTGCATTACTGTGAGATCTGCTTTCTTCTGCTGTACTTAAAGGACGCTGACATCATCTCTGTTTACAGATTGCAATATGCAGCAGCTGGTGTGTTGTACTGGTTGCCAAAAGGGACAATTCTTTCACACTTGCAATTGCACACACATTACTACCCCCCCCAACACACACACTTGCCATTTGCAGAATTCAAACCCCTACCTAACTATGCTATGACACTAGTACAAGACGCATTAGCGGAGCACACTATTCACATTACTGGGAGATCTGTCTTCTTCTGCTGTACTTATAGGGTGCTGCCATCATCTGTGTTTAGAGGGGGAATATGCAGACACTGGTGTGTTGTGGTAGTTCCCAATGGGGACAGTTCTCTCACATGTATAATTGCACACACCATGCAAGTATCTGTTGCTCTGAAAGTGTTTGTGGTACATTACTGCCATAGCTTTCCCTATCTCTATGAATGACTTGTGTACTGTAGCAGCTGTATGCATGTGAGTGGGATCCAGTACTGTACTTATGTCTCTGTTGTGATTTCACTGTGTGCAGTGGACAGATATCTCTATTGTGGGATTTCCTGTATTAACACAAACACATGCCAGATATGTGTGTTCAACAGCTGAACTGTGAGATGGCCTATGTGTGTGAGCATGCCCAGTTCACAGTTGATATGGCTTCCTGACTGACACGTCTCATTTATCTAAGTGTGTGAGCATGCCCCGTGTGCACTTTCCAGAAGTCTTAACCTCAAGATGCACACACTCGAAGCTCTCCTCAGTATGGAGATCATCGATATCTGTGCAGTGACAGAAACCTGGTTCAAGCCTCCTGAGAGCACCCCTGCACTACCAGGCTATACCTCATATCATGCTTTTGACCCCAAAACCCGGGCCAAACCACAAAGGGAGGGGGAGTGTCCATATTCATGAAGGACACCCACACCTCCAGGTTAGTTGCACCACATGATGCATTGGAGACCATACAGGTGCAACTAACCATAGGCAAAACTGCTATTCAACTGGTAGCATGTTACAGACCACCCTCCCAATCTCAAGAACCCCATTCATCCTTCCTGAAGACACTGGAGGATATCAATGTATCACCAAATACCATCATACTGGGAGATTTCAACTACCCTAACATAGATTGGGTGCATTATTCTAGCCCTAACACCCTGGCTCAGAGGTTCCTGGAATTCATAAATTCCAATGCACTGGAACAGCTAGTCACATCTCCCACTAGGGGAAATAATTTACTAGACCTGATCATCACAAACATGGGGACAGAATGCTCCACACCTGAAGTATACCCCTCACTAGTGAGATCTGACCACAAACTAATCACCCTGGATATACATATCCCACCTACACACACAGCACAAAAGACTATAGTGAGAAACTTCTCAAAATCTGACTTCACTCTTCTTAAGACTGAGATGATATCCTTTAAGCCCATTGTGCCAGTGGAAACCACATCCCACAATGCTGAATCCTTCACAAATGCATTATATGGACATCTCCAAGAATGCATGGATCATGCAATCCCAAATAAATCTAAGACCCTCTCCACCAAGGGCAAGCGTCCTGTCTGGTGGACCTCAGCCATAAACAAATTGTATAACAAAAGAAAAGCTACTGCACGACAGAGCAAAATCCCATAAAGGGAAGGCATCTCTGATCAACACTAGCAGTAAGCTACATTCCCTCATAACAACATCCAAGGCCAACTTTGAGAGAACTCACTAAGGACACTAAAGATAACCACAAGGCCTTCTTCAGCTATGTTCAAAACCTGGGCGTTAACCCTCAGATATGCTCACAGTTAGTTCACAACAACACAAAATACACTGAACCCACAGATATTGCCAACATTCTGGCTGACAGGTTCAGTGCAAATTTCTCACCTCACTCACCCCCAAAAGATGAAATACTTATCCCAGCTGAATATAATCTCCCTGTCATCTCAGATGTCCAGGTGAGAGCAGCACTCAGCAAAGCTAAGAACACAGCATCAATGGGACCTGACGGTATCCCGGGTTGCATGCTATGTGAACTCCAAGAGGAGCTTAACCCGCACGTAACAATGCTATTTAACCTTAGCCTTACTACAGGATATGTACCTGAACAGTGGCATACAGCAACAGTGGTCCCACTCCACAAAGGAGGTACCTCTACAAACCCTGGCAACTACCGCCCCATAAGCTTACCCAGCCTGGTCTGCAAAGCTATGGAAAGAATCATTATGGAACTCATAAACAGAGACATTGGGTACCTACAGACACTTGATCCCACCCAGTTCGGCTTTGTAAAGGGCACATCCTGCCTTTTGAACCTGGTTGATTTTTCAAAACAGTCACTAGAGCCATTGATGAGGGCAAAGCAGTCCATACAGCCTACCTGGACTTAGCTAAGGCCTTTGAAACAATACCCCACTCAGGCATCATAGATAAGCTCAGCTGCTTAAATGTAAATCCATATGTCACTGGATGGGTTGCAAACTGGATAAAGGACAGAACACATAAAGTCGGAATCGCTGGAGCCATGTCAGACTCACAGCCAGTCACAAGTGGTGTCCCATGGGGCTCTGTCCTGGGACCTTTCTTGTTCGGCATTTATTTCTCAGATGTTAAAGTGAACATGGGAGGGTTGTGGCTGACGAACTTCGCAGATGACTGCAAACTAGGCGCCATAGTCTATATACCAGCTGACACATACATCCTACAGAATGGCCTCACAGAAACAGACAACTGGTGCCGGAGTCATGGCCTTAAACTACATGCCAATGAATGTATAGTCATCCCCTTTGGGGAAAGCAGGGTACTCACAGATTATCACATAGACAGTAACCCACTGAGTACGGACAAAGTACTCATGAGACCTGGGGACTCATGTCAACAGCGACCTCTTATTTGACACCCACATTGCCAAAGTGGTTAGAAAGACATTCTACCTTGCCCACCTTATCATGGAGGGATTCACATCCAGATCAAAGGAGGTCATTGTACCCCTATACTCCTCCCTTATCAGACACATGATTGGGTACAATGCCCCATTTGGTATGTACCTCACCCACCACCAGCAGCAGCTGGAGAGACCACAACAGTACCTCACCAAGAGGATCAAGGGTCTCCAACATATGTCTTATTCTGCCAGACTATAGAAACTCCAGCTCTATTCAGTAGCATACCACCTGCTCAGAGGTGATCTGTGCCTGCCATACAAAGCCACGTCCAATCAGGATCTGATGGACATGCTCCACCTCAACAGATCCAAATCCATCAGAACCACAAGAGCCAAACACTTAAACCTAGGCACAAGTATGAATAGAACATGCTGGAAGAATAGGTTCATAACACAGAGGCTTCCCATGCTCTGGAACATAATCCCAGTTCATGTTGGGCTGAGCCCCTCACTGACACTCTTCAAGAGACACCTTGATGAGTGGATGGGAGATCATAGGTTTACCCCAGGGGTCACCTCTGTGTCACTACTAGACAGGGGCACAGTAAACTAATTCATTTATGTAAGGGGATCTTCACTGTGTCACTACTAGACAGAGGCACAGTAATCTAAATCTATTCTGTACCACTACACGGGGTGGCAAAAGCCATATCACTATGGCTAGGCTTACAAATGCCCCAGGGCAGATAGCCTAGTACTTAACTATGTAACTATGAACTATGGATGGGGGATCATAGGTTTGTCCCAGGGATTACTCCCATGTCACTATTAGACAGAGGCACAGTAAACTAGATCTGGAACCTATCTGTTGGGATCTGTGGTACACCACATTTGTGTTTGTGTATGGACCTCATCTACATTTCACATGTACAGTTCAGTGTTGGACATCAGGTTGTGTTCTTACTGGCCAACTACTTTGTGTGTGAACCTAACAGGCATTATGCTGTGCCTGCAGTTTTGCCATGGGATAGTTTGCATACAATTGTCAACATCCTGTTTAACTGGCCAAGCTTTGTTGCCACATAGTGTACTAGTTCAGTACTTTCACAGAGACCTGGTAGTATCAGGGTGATCTTATGAGCCTTGACCCAGGTTTCTGTTACAGGTCAGATATTACCATTCTCCATGCTGGTGTGTGATTGGTCTGCATGCATCTTTGTTGGTCTGCATGGATGTTTGTGTTTCCAGCCTTGCCTATTCAAGGCACTGTGGGGGTGACAACAGCCTTTGCCAGTATCCACACAGCCAGGTGTGCTGTGTGAGTGCCATCCCTGGCAGGTGGTGCATTCCGTCTTGGCCAGCATGTCATCCCAGGCTATCAGACATTTGTTTTCCTGTGACTTGCAAACATACTTCTGCCAATTATTGTACTTGGTCTTGTTGTCTTCATGGTGTGGCATCATGCTTGGTGCGGGTGGGATGTTGGCAGGTTCATCATGTTTGCATATACTAGACGGTGTTACATGGCTTAACACATGGCAATCTTGCCTCAGGTGGTGCTGCAGGGCTGACTATGTCGGATGGAAATACTACACTCCCTGTACATGTTTGACTGCAGGTTGTGTTATATTAGGCATCCCTTTTACTATATGAGTGATTCGGAAAGGGGTATCATTCCCAGGGTTCCTACTGTGCCAGTGTATGTGCTATGCGTTGCCTCTTTGCCAAGGCCAGGGCATACTGGGCACGCCTCCTTCTGCCTACTGGGGCAGGCTCAGGTTGCTCCTCCTCCGAGTCACGCTCTGCCTGTGGTGGCCTTGGCAATGGTGGGCGGCTGCTTGGGCCACCCCTATGATGGTCCTGCTGCAGCTGTTTTTGCAGAATCATGTTATGTAGCATTGCACATACCATGACAATTTGGGTACATGTAGTTGGTTTGTACTGCAAGGCTCCACCAAATGTGTCCAGACACCGGAAGCGTGACTTGAGCAACCCAAACACACGGTCTATTACATTTCGTGTTTGTGCATGTGCCTCATTATGGCGTTCTTGTTCGGGTGTGTGTGCATTTCTGATGGGTGTCATCAGCCACGGCTCCAGTGCGTATCCAGCATCCCCCACTAAATGACCATGTGGGATGTCCCCATTGGCAAATGTCTGGTACAGCTGCGTCAGATGCCAGATATGGGAATCATGGTAGCTTCTAGGGCAGCCAGCACACACATTGGTTATTATGCCCTGGGCATCACACATGACCTGGCAGTTGATGGAGGGGAAGCCCTTGCGGTTAATGTAGGCCCTACCCCGCTCACCGGCTGGTGCCTTGATGCATATATGCGTGCAGTCTATTGCACCCACTACCTCAGGGTATTCTGCTATTTGCTGGAAAAGATGCATATTGCTGACCAATGCCTCATGGGAATTGGGAAATATACATGGTCTCCGACATGTGCTGACATGGCATCCAGGAACTGGTGCAGTACCCTGGATGCTGATGCCTGTGATATCCCCGTCATATCACCAGTTGGTCTCTGGAAGGTACCTGTTGCTAGTATTCTTAGGCCAACACATACCTTGGTTTCCACTGGGATGGGTTCCCTTCTGTTTGTTCTGTGTGTGAGGCGTGGCCTGCACAGCTCGACAATTTGCTGGAGGAGGTCTCTGTCCACTCTATAGCGCTCCACTATCTCCAGCTCATGTAATCCCTGGTAGGTGACCCTGGGCCTGTACACTCTTCTCCGTCTCCTCACTGTGGGTTGTCTGGCAGCATTTGCATTGTCACCACCCTCAGCAAGTCGCCTATGTCTCCTTATGACAGCTATGGCAGCCCCTAGCATTTTTGGTCTGAGTGAAGCTTTTTCAGTTTTCACTTCCAATAGCTTACTCCTGTGTTGCAGTGCCTCTTGAGAGAAACATACTGCACTGCTGTTTGCAGAGTTTTAAGTGCTGGGCTGGGCTAGGATTCTGCCTGTGTAATTGCCTGCTGCTAATTGTTTTCACCTGCTAGCTCCTGCAGTATTCCTTTTCCATTTCTTGACTTTCCCATGCTTATCTTGTGGCACGCCTCTCTCCATGATGTGTGTCTGACACCTGTCACATTACACTGTCCTCCAATACACTGCATTTCTTTCTGACATTCCCCCCCTGTGATGTCACCTATCTCTTACTCTGTTCCTCCCGCTTATGTAACTCTTACACTACTCGGAATGTGCTCATTTGCTATGTGACAGTGTGATTCAGTATCCTAACACTCATTTACATAGGATTGCCTGCTGATGCTTAGTTACATGTCTTACACTTGGCTTCCCCCCTTAGCAACCACTACACGGTAGCCATCTTGTTTTAGGTCTCCTGGTCCCTGCATTGTAAATCCATGTATTGCATAAAACCCACATTTGTGGGTTTATAACCTTCATTTTTATGTTTTGTATAGCGCACCCCGTTTGGGCGGGATTGCGCTGGGTTTAAACATCGGCGATCGCCGAAAAAAACAAAAATTAATATTTTCTTATATTTGCATCAGGGTACCTTGCCAATGGCCACATATTTGGCCATTGGCATGCTGCCTGACTCATATGCACCCTTTATTTGGAGCTGACATGGCTCCATTGTGTTTTTTGCAGAAACTTACTCAGTTGTCAACTGAGTACATTTCTGCAGCTAACACGTCTCTTACTCGGGCTGGTTTCTGCTTCGTGGATCGCTAATCTACCTCATTTGCATGCCTTTCGGCTGCAGGTCAGGTATTTAGCATATCCACACCCAGTCCGTGTAAGAGACGTTTTAGCTGGTCTCTTACACGGAGTTTTGGGCTGTTCCTAGATCGCGAGGCTTGCATGGAGTCTTACACGTCTCTTACACTCCGTGCAAGCCTTCGTGAATCCTGCCCTCAGTCTGTGTAGATATTTAAACTAGTTAGGCTTATGTTTCTTGAAAAGGTTGCTGATTTTTTTTTCAAACTTCTTATAGATATTATGATATAGTTCTGAGCCTGTATATATTGTTAGCTGTTTTAATATTTGCAAAAAATGTTATATTTGCTGTTTGTCTTTACTTTTAAGTAAGATGTAAGCCAACTATTACATGCATCTTTGATACTGTTATATATTTAAACTTTCTCCTAATTACTGTCAAATCACTCATTAGAAAACAGATGTGATTGAATTCAAAGGGTCTAAAGGCCAATGTCTTGTTGATCACATTTTAAAATCCTGAGGGTGTGTACACTTCTAGCTTATCCTTGTCATACTTTGCAGTATGTGCTAGTAAACCCATTTGGAAAATCTATGCTTAATGCTTGTGCACTTACTACGTGAGCACCTCCTATTAACTAACAAAATGTACACATAAACCATGACAGCATTCATCAAAATGAAATGGTACTGAAACCACTAACCAGTGATACAGTGTACTGACCCTGGTGAACAGTTACAGCTGCAAGGCAAAACATAAGACACATTTAAAAGTGACATGAATCTACGTTACGCATGTTACTGTACAATACAAGAATTAGACAGGATTAGCAGTTCAGTAGCTAAAATTGAAGACATTCGTCCTAAAGTGTTCTTAAAGCAAAGAGCTATATCTGTACCTTCGACATGCCGCAGTTTATATATTCTAACTCTGAGGGCATGCAGTCTCAGACATTATGGTAAGACTTACAGGTTGTTGTATCGCAGAGTTACATATATATATATATATATATATATATATATATATATATATATATATATATTATGAAACTCTGTGTCATCTAAACTTTTCTGACTCATCTTATTGGTCTTTTATGATGTGGATTGTTAGTGGTGCCCTTGGGGCTGTGGGCTTGGGTCACATTTTTCTGAACTATTGTTCTTAAAACAGGAACAAGCAGGCACAACACCAGAGGGTAAGAATCCTGTGGTTATATCCAAATACCAAAAAACAAGAAATAAAAACAGCATCCACAGGAATCAAGCAGGATGATCCACAATATAAACTGAAGAATGAAAATTAAAATAAAAATAAAAATAACGCGGACTACTCAAACAGTGCACATTTATTGACAGTAGTAAGCGCTTTCACCTTTTGGCTTCATCAGACATAAATTAAATAATGATAAGTCATTTAAATATTTACCCACGCATCTCATTGGTGACTATAGTAATGACATCACTAAATAGGAAGCTTCAATATATATAATAGAGATGTTCAAAAATAAAACATACATTAACATCTCAATAGAACTGAATGTGTTAGTGAGCACTGGTACAAAATATAGAAATGACTAGTATCATAAATTCAAAACAAACTACAAAAATAACGATAATAAATAATGAAGCAATTGGAATGAGCTCATAAAACAGCTTATTACTACTTACTGTTAAAAGATAAAACCAACGATCATAACAATGAAATCTGCAAGACATATTGAGTAGATGCATAACAGCATATAAAATGCATATAAAAACACATATGAATGTGAAAATATGTACATAGATAAATGCATCAATGTAACATAAAATTAAAGCAAATAAATAAATATGCTGAAGCCGAAAATGATATTAATGACATTTTTTTATAAAATAACAAGGGAATATAAAAAAGGCCTAAGTAAAAGGTGGTTCAAGCGGAAACTGTAACCCTTCTCCTTCGTAATACAGGTTTAAGGGAAGCTTTGTCATTAAGTCCAGGCTCTCTGTCTGCTTCACATCTAGTTATCCACCTCAATTCACTCTCTTCAGTTAAAGTCTCAATGTCACCACCCCGTATATTAGGTATAAAAACTTGTATAACAAAAAACACAAAGGTATGACTAGAACCTCTGTCCATGTAGTGTTTGGCTAAAGCGTTGGATGTCAAGCAGACAGAGAGCCTGGACTTAATGACAAAGCTTCCCTTAAACCTGTATTACGAAGGAGAAGGGTTACAGTTTCCGCTTGAACCACCTTTTACTTAGGCCTTTTTTATATTCCCTTGTTATTTTATAAAAAAATGTCATTAATATCATTTTCGGCTTCAGCATATTTATTTATTTGCTTTAATTTTATGTTACATTGATGCATTTATCTATGTACATATTTTCACAAATAGAATGTGCTGGAGGGACAGATTCATCACCCAGAGACTCCCTATGCTGTGGAACAAAATCCCGGTACATGTGAGGCAGAGCACCTCTCTGGCCTTGTTCAAGAGGAATCTTGACCAATGGATGGGAGATTGCAGATATACCCCAGGGATTACTTCAGTGTCACTGCTTGACAGAGGCACAGCAAAATGATAGGCATAGTTTTTATTCAAACTAAAGGGGTGGCGAAAGCCACATAACTATGGGCTAGGCTTATAAATGCCCTTGGGCAGATAGCCTAGTATGAACCTATGAACCTATATGCGTTTTTATATGCATTTTATATGCTGTTATGCATCTACTCAATATGTCTTGCAGATTTCATTGTTATGATCATTGGTTTTATCTTTTAACAGTAAGTAGTAATAAGCTGTTTTATGAGCTCATTCCAATTGCTTCATTATTTATTATCGTTATTTTTGTAGTTTGTTTTGAATTTATGATACTAGTCATTTCTATATTTTGTACCAGTGCTCACTAACACATTCAGTTCTATTGAGATGTTAATGTATGTTTTATTTTTGAACATCTCTATTATATATATTGAAGCTTCCTATTTAGTGATGTCATTACTATAGTCACCAATGAGATGCGTGGGTAAATATTTAAATGACTTATCATTATTTAATTTATGTCTGATAAAGCCAGAAGGTGAAAGCGCTTACTACTGTCAATAAATGTGCACTGTTTGAGTAGTCCGCGTTATTTTTAATTTTATTTTAATTTTTATTTATCAGTTTATATTGTGGATCGTCCTGCTTGATTCCTGTGGATGCTGTTTTTATTTCTTGTTTTTTGGTATTATTCTTAAAAGGTAAAACTGCAAAACTGACTTTGGATAATGATATATACTGATTACTGCAAACTGGACAACAGCATTTCATCAATAATAGCTGACAAAATTCTCCAGGATGATTTAAAAAATACACACCTGATGTATAAGCAATGGCCTTGATTTTAATGCAGCCTCTTTAGACTTAGCAAAAAGAGCATACAATATGATTACAATATACTGCTGTGTTCTCTAATATTTGAATAAGTCACTTGAAGCAACTTGAAAATAAATAATAATATATTAGACAAATCTAAAGGTAGTAACATTTGGACTTAAACAAAGCTTGGAAATTGCCATTCTGTTTCGTTTCTTAAAAATTGCTTAGAGTTGATTATTGCCTTGTTTAAAAACAAGTGTCTAATCTAGATCTTTTTGAAACTTTGTGTTAAGAAATTATACTAGGAAAGCTAACACTAGCTGGAGGAATGTAATACTGGAAATAAACATCAGTAATAAGAAAATGTGACAAATATTATTCAGTGCTTTCCAAGATTAAAAATAGACTTACTCCTATAGTCAGAGGAAGAAAGTCCTTAATTTCCTTAAAAAATGTTCTTTAGGCATGTTTTTAGAATTTGCTGCATCCTAGCATATGCTTGCAGTGAAGTTTAAAATTACCTAATGCATGCTATATTTATGTTCAATGTGACCATTTATCATTTTAGGATAGAATCATATGATCACTTAGTAACTAATAAATGGAGCATATTATCAAAAATAATACGACATAGTAATCATTAATATTTGCCTCTAGGCATTAAATATAATCATGCCCAGAATTTATATTTTATTTTGTCTGAGTTTTTCAGTCTTTGATTACAGTAAGGTCTCTGCCAAAATACACTACGTCAAGCTTCCTCTGCTAGTTAAAAATATTGTTTTGCCTTGTTTCTGATGGCAGCATTTTTAGAATTCTTAACAATGGTTATAGATATCCTAGGCACCTTAATGCAAAACAAACGCTGTTGTCATATCTAAACTTGGTTACTGCAAAATTCCAATGACTATCATTGGTAAGGACAAATCAATATCCTACTTTGCTCCACTTCCACAAAATAATGAAAATCGATCACATTGTTAATACTCACACCCCATTATCACTGTAAAATGATTATTCTCAAACGTACATGGTCATGTGACACTGAGATACAATTACAGCCAGAGACTCTTTATAAACAAATATCACCCATCGTTGATTACAACACCCCCTTTAAAATGTTTCAATACATACATCTCATTCAACTAAATCCTTCAATTTCCTCAACAGATTAGTATGACTCTCCTTATACTCAGTAGCTTACAGTTGGTTGCAAGGTGACCTGTGTCTCGCTTTTAAGACACAAAAGACTCAGTCCTATTTGATCTTCTATTTATTTAGAAAACCAGTCCCTCTACAACCACCTATGCTAAGGTGTTATATCTATACCAACAAATAACCAAGGCTTTCTGCTCAGTTTGGGAGGTAAATACTATTAAGTGCATGAAAAGGGTGGTGAGACTTTTATGCTTGTCTCCTTAAAGGTTATAGGGCAAAGTGTTTTGTGGTCCATGTGATTCTTACCTAGTATGTTCTTATCTTCCAATGTTCCTATACCACTAAATATTAAAAATATGTTATTAGTATACATGTCAGTGCTATGTCCATGTGTATTATATATATCTCAGTACTATGACCATATGTAACAGAATTACTGAACTACATGCATGGACCTCATGAGTTACATAATGCATATAAGGGGCTGTGCTGGCAAGACAGCAGGTAGTTCTTCACATCCAAATTAAAAGGGCAAAATCCCCACAAACTGTGGATAAAGACGTACAAATCAGATTTGGCTCAAAACATTGGGGCTGTATTCATATTGAACTAGTTTTGACATCAATGTCTTTATCTCCAGTTTTGTGTAGGTAGGTTGAACACTCAACTACTGAATTGTTGCTGCTCACTAAGTTTAACACCCCACTGGATCTCAACAGTGTAAAATTTGGTATGAATCCAGATGGTATGATGGTGTGTCGCACTCTTCCTAATCATGTAAGTAACACCCCACTGGATCTAAACAGTGTAAAATCTGGTAATGAATCCAGATGATGTGATGGTGTGTCATACACTTCCTAATCATGTAAATATCACCCAACTGTATCTAAACAGTGTAAAATCTGGTATGAATTCAGATGATGTGATGGTGTGTCATACGTTTCCTAATTATGTAAATAACAACCCACTGTATCTAAACAGAGTAAAATCTGGTATGAATCCAGATGATATGATGGTGTGTCGCACACTTCCTAATTATGTAAATAACACCCGACTGGATCTAAACAATGTAAACTCTGGTATGAATCCAGATGATATGATGGTGTGTCGCACACTTCCTAATTATGTAAATGCTCAATTGCCAACTTTCCCAGCATGCCGACTCTATGTCCCTGTACCAACAGCAAAGATGATCACCATCAGATGCATAAAAAGACCTCCCAGTACAAAACAAACAGCAAATACTAAGACAGACAAACTGGGCATAACCAAATGGCTCAGACAACTGTGCACCTGCCGGTGAATTGAGGTTAAGGATATTAGGCTTCCATGGGTTCTAAACCTGTTCTAGATGATGACACCTGTGCAGAAGATGTGGAGAGGATATAAAGAGTTAAAGGGTGAAAAAAAATAAGAAAATTGTAAAAACAGTGCATTCTCTACATAAGAAAATTGTAAAAACAGTGCATTCTCTACAACTAGGGCTAAAGTTGTATCCCAGTGATGCCTTGTCCAAAAACTGGTCAGGAAGGTATAAAGCCAATTCCCTTCACCCCACTCAAAATGCACTAATAAATAATCTGAAAAAGAATGTAACCTTATTAATGCCTTATAAGATACACTCCGTGTAGTATCCTTTCACATAAAGACTCTATTACCCAAATCTTACAACAATGTACTTAGTTAACGCTCCTTATCTTACCTTCCTTTCCCCCTCAGCACATAGACACCTCAGTCCTCATTCCCAAATGTCCAATTCACCCCACTTTCTGCTTCAAAAATAACAACCAAATGATTAGCAGATACATGAATGAAATCCGCACAAATTCCACCCCACGTGTAAAAGGGCTCTTGTTGCAGCTTAATGTACTATGCAAAGCTTGATAACTTCCCACATTACACTTGTTTGAAATTATTTCTCTCCTCCACACTCCTAGAGTGTGGAAACAAGTGATAGTAAAACCCATAGTAAGGTGACCAAAGCCTGAAAGTCACAAAAACTTTAGGCCCATTTCAATTCTAGCTATCCTGGGCAAAAACTTTGAGAAAGCAGTCTTTAGCCAGCTTTCAGAATATACTCAGAAATCCAGCACTTTCCTGATGTTTGTGCAGCTTCTGGTCTGGCCGTAGTACCATGATAGCCACATAGAATCTCACCGATGACATCCTCATGGTCATGGACAGGGGACTTTTAACAGGTCCTATTTTTATGAACGTGTCAAATTGGTGACATAAGTTTTTGGTGAACATAAAATGTTTGCATGGTGTACATTGAATCTAACTTTATTAGTGGAATTTTTATGTTTCTCCACTGTTGTGCAACCCTGTAGTTGGTACATAGAAGTCCAGAGGGTGTGAGTGTGTGCTGTGCTATATATATATAAGTCCAGGGGGGTGTGGGGGGATGTTGTGCAACTTTGGAGTTTGTATATATAAGTCCAGGAGTGTGTGGGTGTGTAGTGTGTAACTCTGGAATTGGAGTATATAAGTCCAGAAGGGTGTGGGTGTGTGTTGTGCAACCTTGGAATTGGTATATAGAAGTCCAAGGGGGTGTGGGCATGTGTTGTTGCATCCTGGAGTTGGTGTGTATAAGTCCAGGAGGGTGTGGGTCCCTGGAGTTGGTATATATAATTCCAGGGGGGTATGTGGGGTGCTCTACAACCCTGGAGTTGGTATATAGAAGTCCAGGGGGGGTGTGGGTGTATGTGGTGCAACCCTAGATGTGATATATATATATATATATAAGTCCAGGGAGGTGTAAATGTGTGTTGTGCAACCTCAGAGCTGGTATATGTAAGTCTTGGTGGGTGTGGGGGTCTGTTGTGCAAACCTAGAGTTGGTATATAGACATCCAGCGGGGTGTGGTTGTGTGCTGTGCAACCCTGGATTTGGTATATGTAAGTTCAGGGGGTTGTGGATGTGTACTGTGCAGCCCTGGAGTTAGTATATATAAGTCCAGGGGAGCATGGGGGTGTTGTGCAACCCTGAAATTTGTATATATATAAGTCCAGGAGTGTGTGGGTGTATATTGTGTTACTCTGGAATTGGAGTATATAAGTCCAGGAGGGTGTGGATGTGTGTTGTGCAACCCTTGAGTTGGTATATAGAAGTTCGGGGGAGTGTGGGTATATGTTGTGCAACCCTGGAGGTGGTATATATAAGTCCAGGGGGGGGGTGTGGGTCCCTGGAGTTGATATAAGTCCAGGGGTGGGTTGTGGGTATGTTTGTTCCACCACATGGGGGGGGGGTGGAGGGGGGGGCTTGCCCTCTTGCAAAAAAAAAAAATGTTTGTGCTATGATCCTAAAATGTAGTTTTGGTGAGCAGTTTTTTTGTAGTTTTTACCTTTAGCAAAACTACTTTCAGCAAGTTAACATGATTTCCAGTTTTTATAAGCCTGAAAAAGTGTCTCTCACCTTTTGGGCTATCAGCTTTTATTAAACTCCATTATTTCAGATGGAACTAGCATGACTTTCTTTCTTTCTTGCTATAAACTGTAGCCTCTTTCCTCCTTCCTAATAAAAGGAATACCACAAGGGTGCGCCTTTCCCCTCTACTTTTCTCCCTATTTATTAGTAATCTATCCATGCACCAGCCAGATCTCAGTATAATTCTGTATGCACATTATATGGAAATCTACAAAGCCAAGCCTTTCCTTCTGCCATCAAAACAGAACTTAAAAGATTTTCCATTGTCTCTAACTGGCTAGTCAAAAATAAACTTTTAGTCATACGTTCATAGGTTCATAGGAGATTACTAGGCTAATGGCCATAGGGCCCTTACAAGCCTAGCTAAGTTCAACCATTGTTCCCTTAAGGGTCTAAAGATCTTGTCTATGTTATAAGGAGATCTAAATCAGCATCAACTGCCTCTATCCAAGACTGACACAGGTGGAACCCACTGGGTGAATTTGCGGCTTCCTATCCAATCATCCAAGTTACACTTTAAAAGGGTTAATGAGGAGCTTTGTTTAAGCTGCATTAAAAGTTTATTCCAGAGGAGTGACAACCTATGTGAGACATATCTGTCAGTCCAACAACTTCTGTTGATGTCACTTGCTAGACTGAGGTCCCTAGAATGAGTGAATTGTGTGTCATTTGACTTAGGAATATGCAGCATTTCCATTAAGACAGGAACAGAGATTGTTCTTTATGCAAGGCACAGATCGCCTCTGAGTGGTCAATACAATACAGAGTGTAGTGATGGTGATTTCAGTCTGTCCACATAAGATCTGCTGAAGACCCTAAATTTTCTTTGTGTGGAACCTTTGAGGTCTCTTCAGTTATTGCAGGTGCATGTCTAGGTACATACCAAAGGGAGCATTTTACCGTATTACTGGCCTGATGAGGGAAGAGTACAGAAGGGTTATAAACTCTTTTGTTCTAGAAGCTATGTCCTTGTTTATGAGGTGAGCAATGTAGAAGGCCTTCCTTACCACCATGGAGACATGGTTATCAAAAGTAAGGTTGCTGTCAACCTGTGCACCCATGCACCCAAATCTCTCACCACCGAATTAGAGGTTTGGGTGTTGTTATTAATATGGTAACATGAAGTCAAAGGGGACAGTAATGCATTTTTTGCATTGAATTTAACACCATGACTTTGGCACCAATTACTGTTTTGTGTAAGTCCTTGTAGAATGTTGACATTATTTTGGGACTCAATGACTGCTCCCAGTTTGCAGTCATCAGCAAACTTTGTCAGCCACAGAACTTTTGTTTTTGCCTGTATTTCTGAGAAGTATATTCCAAAAAATAAGGGGCCCAGCACTGATTCCTGTGGAACACCACTGGTAATGCAGCTACTGGAATAGGTGTAGTCTCCTATTTTGACTGTAAGTGTTCTGTCAGTGAACCAGTTTGAAACTCACCTGACAGTATATGGATTGACCCGAGCTGGATGAGTTTTTCGGGTTTATATCATAACATCGAAGTAGTAAAACTTTGAATGTTATAATACTGAACCCAAAACAACAATCACTGAAAATAGCGAAGCTGCAGAACATCGACTTCTTTCCTAGGGAAAGAATTTGGTGGGCTGTTTCTGCCACTTTGGTATTTATGTGTCTAAACAATAGAGTCTATCACACTCAATTATGTCAAACCTGGTGCCGTTTTTATATGTGTCTAAATAATAGAGTTGATCACACTCAATTATGTCAAACCTGGTGCCGTTTTTATATGTGCCTAAATAATAGAGTCAATCACACTGAATTATGTCAAACCTGGTGCCATTTTTGTATGTGTCAAATAATAGAGTCGATCACACTCAATTATGTCAAACCTGGTGCCGTTTTTATATGCGTCTAAATAATAGAGTCTATCACAATGTGTCTAAATAATAGAGTCTATCACACTCAATTATGTCAAACCTGGTGCCATTTTTATATGCGTCTAAATAATAGAGTCTATCACACTCAATTATGTCAAACCTGGTGCCGTTTTTCTAGATGAGTTGGTCCCGGCCTTGCTTAAAGTTGATTGAGGCCCCTTTGAATGTTGCTGCCTTAACAGAAAAAATGCTTTGTGGACACGTTGGGATATACAGCAGCTGAGTCATCATCACCTTTACTTTGCACCCTTCTGTGTCTAGGAGCCATACCTCTGCATTACCTCTCTTCTGCGCTGCCCTACAGGTTCTCATTCCATCAGCTAATTCCACAATGTGTTCCTCCAGTTGGAAAGTTGCATCAAAGTATTTAAACTTTTTCAGGTCGTTAATTATGTGTGACGTGGTGCCAGTGTCCACCATTAATCCCTTCTGTTTTAATTCACAAATTTGATGTTCATTTATTCTGAAGACAAATGTGTGATCATTCGCATCAGTTGCTTGTTTCACATTGTCTTTCTTCTTTCATCTACAGTTACTGTCCCTGTGGCTAGAGGTTTTACACAAACTACACCACTGCCTCTGCCCTTTATATGCTCTCTGGCATTCTCGTGCCTCGTGTCCCTTTTGGCCACAGTTATAACATATAATCTCTGCTTTTACTCTTTCCCCAAGGTCACCTGCTTTCATCACACGACCATTACTTATGTTGGCATTAAATTACTCGGTATGTTCATAGCTTCTCAACCTTGTTTTGAACTCACCAAAGCTCAACTTATCATCATCTTGCGTGATGTGGACTGCAAATGGTTTAAAAGTTTCAGACAACTCTTTCAGAATCATCGCAATTAGTAATCCATCACTGAGCTTCTCCCCAGCATTTCTAAGTGCCGTAATGGCCATCTCAGCCCTAATAATACAGTCTGTGGCTAATTACCCTTGGCTTTGCTATCCCGGCATAATGGTCTCTCAGGATCTGAAGAGCTTCTCTACCATCGTCTGTGGCATCTCTTATGATGAGGGGCAAACTTTTGTCATCTAATAACTGTATTAGTTCTGCATATGCCTCCCATGACGAGGGACAAACTTTTGTCATCTAAGAACTGTATTCGTTCTGCATATGCCTCTCATGACAAGAGACAAAGTTTTGTCATCTAAGAACTGTATTAGTTCTGCATATGCCACTCATGACAACAGACAAAGTTTTGTCGTCTAAGAACTGTATTCGTTCTGCATATGCCTCTCATGACAAGAGACAAAGTTTTGTCATCTAAGAACTGTATTCGTTCTGCATATGCCTCCTCATTTTTCTCAGCATCGTCATCGCCTCCCTCCTCATTCTCGTCATCCTCTGCGTCCTGCTGCACATTTCACAAAATAGGGTCTTTCAGCCTTAGCAAATGCAGGTGTCCCAGAAACTTCTTCTCCCACAACTCATAATTCTTCTTATCTCCATCGAAACATAGTCTATGCCATCGGCTTCCTACTTCCCTCCTGGGCCCATAACCTGCTGGCGGTATCATCTTAAGGGTAAGAAAGTTGGGTTAGACATACATAAACACACATGAAGGCAATCAATCTGGTTAAAAACGGAAGAGGGGAATAACCCTTGCTTCCTCTTTTATTATAAAGCATGTGGTCATGTGACCTCTCTTGACCTCTCCACACCAACAACGTCAGCGTAAGAGCACACCTATGATCATTCACTCTCTTTATTGTTATCAGCCAACAATATCACACCAGTTTCTCAATGCAATGCTGCAACATGTAAGGGAGCACATCTGGTTTCCATGTACCCCAGAAAAGAGAGTTACTATCATGCAAATTTTCTTTGCCATTGTACGTCACTCTGAGGTTGTGGGAGCCGTAAACTGCACACACATTGAAACAGCAATAGGGAAGGAGGTACATCAACAGAAAAGGTTATCACTCTATCACCTGTCAGGTGCTCTGCAATGCCCAAGAGCTCATCGATAGTGCGTGTGCAGGTAACCCTGGCAGTTTCTATGACTCCCACATATGGCACACCTGTGACATCTATATGTGTTTTTTAGAAACAACTATCTACAAGGTCATCTAGTGAGGAATGCAGAATGCTAGTTATGCACTGGAACCTTGGCTCCAGACACCCATGAGAAACTCCCACAAACCCCCTGAGCAAAGTTAGAGTAATGCACATGCTCAAACTAGAAGCATTTTAAAGTGTGTATTTTGCTTGCTGATTTCACATTTCCAATGTCAGGATACATCCTGTGGTACCCTGCAGTATGACCCAGGCACATCAGCCAAAATACTGGCAGTCTGTGCCATGTTACATAATATTATTCTTAGGAAACCACTGCAACAGGGCAACAAGCCAAGGAGCTCAGTTTCCAGCACCACAGGCACAGCAAGCAGGGCCATGCGATGCAGATAAGAGGTCTGATAAGGAACCATCTGGGGATGATCCTGGCAGGTGGATGCGTGCATAATATGCTATAGCCATGGCTAAGAGGCAAAGAATTGCACACACATGCGCACTTACAACATTAATGGCAATTTAGGATAATGGCATACAAACAGTAAAACTGGTGCATGTAAAAGCATCAGCTTTTGTTTACCCATGTAATGGTTCTTCTGTCAACATGGAGTCAGCTCTAGAAATAACTATGTCATGTTATACAATATAATTCTTAGGAAATAGCTGCAACAGGAAAAACAAAGCTGAGGACCTCATTTTCTAGGAACACAGGCAGAACCAGCAGACACAGATGAGACACAGGCATTGATAATTTAGTGCCTCATGCTCCTGCCACCTTAATCTACTCTTACAGAGGGTGCGTCAGGGAGAACAGACTTTCAAAAAAGTTTGAGATCACACTTTCAAACTTAGGAGGTAACCTTAATACCACTTTTATAAAGACATGCTTAACAGGTAACTGTAACCTTAATACCACTTTTATAAAGACATGCTTAACAGGTAACTGTGCTTTTGAGCAGAAAATTCTCTTTCCTTTATATCAAGTAAATAATTTTTAATCATACACACAGAAAATGTCTTACTAACTGTAAGTTATATTGCATTCATTTTACAAATGCATGTAAAGAAAATGGTGTGCACTAACAAAAGGAAAGTACACATTCTTGTACTGCGTACATTTGCTAGTTTTGTAACACTAGTTACTAGCTTATCTGGTGGAAATATGCCATTTGTCCAGGCATCTACTATGAAACCACAAAAGACAATTGTGAGAAAATAAGTGCATTTGCTCCTTAATTTAAAGTGTTCCAATGTCACAATTTGAGTAAATATGCTTTGCTTTCTCTTTTTCAAAGTACTATCATTCACATTTTGTAAAATGTATGCCCTACAAAGACATTGTTACAATTAACAGAAATGTATCTGTTAACAATAGTTATCATTACAAACATTATTGAAAATGTTAAATACCACTCAAAACAAAAAAGCCAAACTGTAACACTCCATCCAACAAAGTTCCAATTCTTTAACTCACAAAGATAAGCATTTTAATACTATATAATGATAAAACTTCAGCAGATAAACACCAAATATACAACTACCACTTAAATGGTTAAAAAATAGTCACATGAAGAAGGTAAGATTTAAAATTTAAAGACATACACTAGAATAGCCACTTTCAATTAGAAATACAGCACCAAAAATAGTAAAAAAATATATAACTAAATATAAAACCACCCACCAACCTAAAAGTAAAAAAAAAAAAAACAGACAAGACATCCTTTTAAAATTTATTTAATCTTTTAAGTGCTTTTAGCTTTAGTAAAGGAACAATAGAAACATGTTCATTAAGCCCAGGCCAGTTACATGCATTCCATTATAATTGCCAAAACAGTTCTGTTTTTCCAAATTAGCTGTCCATGAGCCCCTTCTGGCTTCTTGCTGTAGCTGCTCTAATACAGAAAATATAAAGGTGTGTCCAGGAAATTCATTAACATGTTTATAAAGTGCATTAGTACCCTTTTCCCTAATTATATCATATATATGTTCATATATACATTCCTGTAGCTTCCGTTCGGCCTTCCCTATATAAAAGCTTTGACATTCCTGACATACTCTTACATAAAAAAGGCCAGCACTGTTGCGATTTTATTTGTTTTCAGCATGAAGGGTTTGTACATGAATTATGCAGTGTTGGCATGTATATATAAATTTACAATAATTACACCTCCCACACCAATTCATGGAGGGAGTTTTATTGACTGATCTAATTCTTCATTCAAAAATATTCTTAAAAGTACTGCCCCTACTACTTACAATAACTGGTCCCTCACCCACTTTTTCTAAAATGTCCCTATCTTCCTGAAGGATATTCCAGTTTTTCCTCATTATCCAACTGATTGCCATACTTTCCAAGTTAAACGCAGTAATAAAGGAATTCTTATAGCCCTGCTGGTCAGCCTTCGCTCTTTCCATTACTGCTGAATTGAACTTTCAAGTCCTTGCTTAATAATATCTAATAAGGGAACAACAGTACCACTGTTTCTTTTAGTCCTTACCTCCAAAATCATTTTGTCTAACAAAAACTTTGGGTAGCCTCTTCTGAAAAACATACCCTTCACATTAAGACATTTATCTTGAAAACGACACTACAACATGTTTATCCTTTTGCTGCTCTCACTAGCTCTCCTTTTACGGCAGCCTTCTTTTGAGAAAAAGGATGAGAGCTTGAAAAGTGAAGGAAATTATTAGAATATCTCAATTTCCTATAAATATGGGAAGAATATCTCTTATTCACAACATCCTCATTAAGTGAAACATCCAAATATGAAATTAATAAATCATCAATTTCATGTGTAAATTCCAAGAATTCAGTGCTAACATTAATATATTCAACAATTGTGGCTATTTCTTCCTTTTTGCCCACACCAAACTATAAATATATTATCCACATAATGTAGGGTTAACCTGAAAGAATTTGTGTATTCACTATTGTGAACAAACAATGCTCCCATTGTAACATGACAACATTAGTAAACAAGGGCCACAAGGAGAGCCCATAGCCACCATCTACTTTTGAAGGTACTAGTCCCCTTAAAATATATAAAATTATTCTTAAGGAGGATTTCCAGTAGCTCCTCATATAAGTTGATTTTTTTCCTGATCTATCCCTCTCTTTACAAGATAGTCAGTAAACCATGAAACACCCTGCTCATGGGGAATAACAGTATAAAGATCTCTTATATCTACAGTAATGAAAATGTCATTTCCATCAAATTCTAAGTAATTAATTTTGTGAAGAAAATTCCATAAATGTTTACAAAGATGTCACTCATTCTTAGGGAAGCGTGTCAAATTATTCTCAAAAAGTACACACAATCACTACTAATAGACCCCTCCCATTCAATATTGGTCACAGGGGTGAATTTTGTATGTCCTTATGTAGCTTTGGTATTTCAGAAATAGTGGGTATGACTGGAGATGTAGTCAAATAATTATATTCACCTACTGAAATGCACCCCTCAGTAAACATATCCTTTAATTGCAATCTGATGTTATGATGTCCAGTGCTCAATTGATTTTTACTTACTGTTTCATATGCACTTCCTTTAATGATATCTTGCATTCTAGAACAATAATCAAAATGCTCCATAATAACCACCAAACATCCTTTATTTATTTTTATTCTTTATTTGCAGTTTGTTAACCGGGAAAGTCCATTGGGCCAAAATGAGCCAGTTTTCAATGGAGGCCCGGGGAGAAAAGCTCCATATACGATTATTACAAAGCTAATATCAAAAAAGTTAAGTACAATACAATTTTCAAAACTACTAGAAACACAGTAATATAGAAGCAGAATAATAATATTTGAGCAAAGTGTTGTAACAAAGCAATGAATGAAATTAAAACATAAGTATTTTGTAGTACACAAGTATAATTTGGAGCGCAGGTACTTATGCACTCAGTTTCATGAGGTGAGAGGTAGGAAGAATTAGCAAGAGAGTAGAACCGTGAAAGGTGAATAGGGTGAGTTATGAGAAAGGAAATGGTAGAAGGAGTGGAAATGAAATGAAGGGAGTCACTAGGGTGAGTTATGAGAAAGGAAAAAGGGACAGGGAGTAGAAATGAAATGAAGGGAGTCACTGGGGTGAGTTATGAGAAAGGAAAAAGGGAGAGGGAGTGGAATGAAATGAAGGGAGTCACTAGGGTGAGTTATGAGAAAGGAGAAAGGGAGAGGGAGTGGAATGAAATGAAGGGAGTCACTAGGGTGAGTTATGAGAAAGGAAAAGGGAGAGGGAGTGGGAATGAAATGAAGGGAGTCACTAGGGTGAGTTATGAGAAAGGAAAAGGGAGAGGGAGTGGAAATGAAATGAAGGGAGTCACTGGGGTGAGTTATGAGAAAGGAAAAGGGACAGGGAGTGGAAATGAAATGAAGGGAGTCACTGGGGTGAGTTATGAGAAAGGAAAAGGGAGAGGGAGTGGAAATGAAATGAAGGGAGTCACTAGGGTGAGTTATGAAAAAGGACAGAAAAAAAGGATGGAGGAGCAGAAATGATACAGAGGGAGTCAGGTGGGGTGAAAGCATGAGCATCCCAGTGAGAAGACAGATGAGAATGGAGCATGGTCTTGAAGGCGGAGTGGTTTTGGGTGATTCGAGTGTGGGGGGGAGGTAAATTCCATAGGCAAGCGAGGGAGAAAGACAACAGAAATTGCCCAGTTGCACATAAGGGTTTGTACACTTCGAGGAGGTTCTGGTTACTAGACCTGAGTAGTCTGTCAGGATGATGCAAGGTGAGTATAGAAGTGAGGGAAGGCCAGTTAGATGGCTTGAAAATGAGTCTGTGAGCAGTTAACAGTTGAATGTAAGAGAGATAGTGGGGGTGTTTGAGCCAGTTCAAGGAGTGGAGTGCATCACAATGGTGAGAGGAGGATTTGATCCCAGTAGCAAACTTAGAGATTTTATTGTAGCAGGATGAAAGTTTTGACTTTAGGGAGAATTGAAGGTTGGTGAGAAGAGGGTCTCCATACAACAGAGATGGGATGAGGTAGGAAATAGAAAGTATATGTTTGTAAGAAGGAGTGAGATAACGACTGTGATGATACAGCACTCCGAGCTTTTGGTGTGTTTTCTTAATACTAGTTTGCATATGAATGTCAAACTTTAAATGTTCATCAATGATAATACCTAGAAGTTTTGTATGGGAGATGATTTCAATGGGAATCTTATTCTGACTACGGAGAAGGACATTTTATCAATAGAGGTGCTTTTAGATGGGGTAAAGATCATGATTTTGATTTTGGATGCAATAAGAGCAAGGTGATTTTTCAGCATCCAAGACTCAGTACAAGAGAAGGCATCTTGTGTTAGTTGCATGAGTTTGGGGAGAGAGTCAGCATAGCAAATTATGGTGGAACAATCCATATATTGGGCAAGTTAGATATTAGGAATGCGCTGAAAATTATTAATGAAGATGTTAAAAAGTAAGGAACCCGCTATGGAGCCTTGTGGAACTCCTGTTGGAGTGTGAAGGAAGGAAAAGGTACTATTGTTCCACTTGATGGCTTGTTGTCTATTAGAAAGGTAACTGGAAAATCAGTTACTAGAGGGGGGGGGTTGAGAAGAGAGAGTTTGGACAGGAGAAGGTTGTGGAAAACAGTATCAAAGGCCTTTGATAAGTCTAAGAGAAGGCTAGATACAATGTTGCCAGAGTCTCAGGCATGATTGATGATGTCAAGGAAGGAGAGAAGGGCAGTGGTAGTACTATGTCCAGGTCTAAATCCATGTTGAGTTGGAGAAAGAAGTTGATTGTCTAGGAGGTACGGAAGGAGTTGCAAGTATATGCATTTTTCAAGGACTTTTGAGATAGGGGACAGGATGGCTATTAGGACAGAAGTTAAAAATTTCAGTACTGTTGCCTCCTTTGTGGAGGGGAATGATGAACGCTTTCTTCCAGAGAAGGGGTACATAGGATTCTTGGATTGAATGATTGATATGTATGGTGATGGGAAGGGCTATGCCATTGGTAGCTAGCTTGGGAAAGTTAGATGGAAGGTTGTCTGTGGCATGAGAGCATGGTTTTAGTTTTAGTAGAAATTTTTTATGGTATGCACAGAGATGGGTTTTATGGTAAAAGGGGGAGATGAGTAGTGTTGATGTCAGTGGGAGTAGAGTTGAGGGTGAGGGATGAGGGTGGAGTAGAAGTGTTATTGGAGAATGATGTGGTGAGCTTGCCTATTGAATCAATAAAGAAAGAGTTGAATTAGGTAGCTAAGATATGATCTGGAGAGTTAGGGTCAGGGCAGGGATTGTCTTTTTTGCCACTAGAGAGGAGAGCAGATATACTGTTCCAAAACGTTTTGGGGTTGGATCTATGATTGTTTTGAAGCTTGGAGTAGTAGGACTTTTGGTCTAAAGCAATTTGTTTTTTCACTTTATTATGGAGTTGCTTATACTCAGTAAGGGTGTTAGGTGTTTTAGATTTATGGTAACGATTCCAAGGTTTATATCAGAGATGCATGAGTGTAATACTTGCTTTAGTTAGCCAAGGGGTGGGTATGGTTTTGATTCTTTTAGTTCTGGGGGGAGCAAAGCTATCTAGTAGGTTATTGAATATAGTATTGAAGTATGTAACAGCGTCATCAAGAGGGAGGGTTTTTGCAGGGTTCCAGTTCATATGTCTTAGTGAGTCATAGAAAGATAGAGGATTGAAGTTTTTAGGGTATGAGTTGTGATGTAGTTGTGGTGAAGATGTTGGGAGGATGGTGAGCGACAAGCAAAGGCAGAGAGATGATCGCTGAGGGAGTTGTGTAGGGTGCCGTTGTCAGAAATGGAGTTGGGGTGAGAAACTGATATCCAGTCCAGAATGCTACCAGAGTTATCTTTATTAAATCTGGTAAGAAAGGTAATTATTTGGGTGTAGTTGTATAGGTTTACATTCTGATGTGATTTAGGCGATTGAAGAGAAGTCCAGTTTACATTTACATCACCTAGGAGTATAGTTTCATTACTTGTGTTGGATGAGAACAAGGAGAGGATATCTTCCCGAATGGTGATGTTATTTCCTGGTGGAATATAAACAGCAGCTAATCATATGTTTTTATGGTTATTAATTTTTAGGAGGGTAAGAGTTAGTTCAGCTGTTGTGAATTGGGGTATAGGCTTGGTAAAGGATGCCACTGTTAGGGAGGAGGAGAAAAGTAGGGCTACTCCACCACCTTTCTTTAGAGTTCTGTCATTTCTTATGATCTTGTAGTTGGGAGGGGTAATTTTGGAATCTTTTATGTGGGGTTTTCGCCGTTTCAGTGATGATAGAGAGAATGTCAGGGTGGTAATGGGATAGCCAGGCATGAAGGGTAAGATGTTTATTGCATAAACGTTGGGTGTTAATGGTAGAAAAAAGGACAGTTTTATGGTGAGAGGTTGAGGAAGACAAGTTAGGGTTAGAAGCATGGTTGTCTGAGAGCCCGGGATAAGGATGTATGTCACCAGAGAGAAGGATAGAGATTAGTTGTAATAGGAGGGAGGCAGCTTCTTTAGATTCTTTGTAGTTGGAAGCAGGGTAGCTGGAGAGGTAGGGATTGTGAGGGATTGGGACTGTATTACAGATATCAGGAAGAATCTTTCTAGTAAAGAGAAGAGAGTCATTTTATCCATTTTCACGATCCTTAATATTTTGAGTTTTTAAAAATTCTCTCATGTTCAAATCATCCCATTCCTTAGTATTACTTTGTCTACCTAGGAAACCTCTCATATATAATTCTCAAATTCTCTCAAACAAGCTTAAACCCAGATGCAGAGCTGGGTTATACATACTAGAAAGACTAAACAGGTTTGGAATGACAGGCACATTATTAAACAAAGCACTAAAATTAAGCTTTCTAAGGTATAATTTAAAATCCATAAACAACCTCGGTAAACTTATCCTTTTAATAGGGACATAGGTTGAATCCCTCCAAATCAAATGTGCACAATTAACATCAATGTCAGTAGCTGTAAAATTGTAAATCTTAAAAGTCTTTTTCAGTATTCATTATTATGGTACATACCGGATTACGGTTGTACTCAGTATTCATTATTATGTTACATACCGGATTTCGGCTATTACAATCTAATGTACTCAGTATTCATTATTATGTTACATACCAGATTTCGGGTATTACAATCTAATGTACTCAGTATTCATTATTATGTTACATACCAGATTTCAGTTATTACAATCTATTGTACTCAGTATTCATTATTGTGCTACATACTGGATTTCGGTTATTACACTCTATTGTACTCAGTATTCATTATTATGTTACATACCAGATTACGGTTATTACAATTTATTGTACTCAGTATTCATTATTGTGTTACATACCGGATTTCGGTTATTACAATCTATTGTACTCAGTATTCATTATTATGTTACATACCAGATTTCAGTTATTACAATCTTGTACTCAGTATTCATTATTATGTTACATACCAGATTTCGGTTATTACAATCTATTGTACTCAGTATTCATTATTGTGTTACATACCAGATTACGGTTATTACAATCTATTGTACTCAGTATTCATTATTATGTTACATACCAGATTACGGTTATTACAATCTATTGTACTCAGTATTCATTATTATGTTACATACCGGATTACGGTTATTACACTCTATTGTACTCAGTATTCATTATTGTGTTACATACCGGATTACGGTTATTACAATCTAATGTACTCAGTATTCATTATTGTGTTACATACCAGATTTCGGCTATTACAATCTAATGTACTCAGTATTCATTATTATGTTACATACCAGATTACGGTTATTACAATCTATTGTACTCAGTATTCATTATTGTGTTACATACCGGATTACGGTTATTACACTCTATTGTACTCAGTATTCATTATTGTGTTACATACCAGATTTCGGTTATTACAATCTTTTGTACAAGTCATTTCATGTATACAGTTATCAACCTCCTCTGTCCATGATGCTGCCACCCTGGTTAGTTAGATCAAAAAATGTAAATTTTGTTGGTTCCTCTGAGGGTGTGTGTGTGATTCCTGTTGCTCCCATTGGTTCCTCCAGTTCTTGTCAATTAGCCACACTCATCTCCTCAACGGACGAAAATCTAAAGGGTCAGGCACATATAGCTTGATGATCATTAGCCCTGCTGGTGGAAGACAGGACTAAAAGGAACAGTGGTCATGTTGTTCCCTTATTAGATATTAATAAGCAAGGACTTGAAAGTTCAATTCAGCAAGAAAATGGAAAGAGGGAAGGCTGACCAGCAGGGCTATAAAAATGTCTTTATTACTGCGTTTAACTTGGAAAGTATGGCAATCAGTTGGATAATGAGGAAAAACTGGCATATCCTACATTTAATTTGAAAAGTAAGGTAATTAGTCAGATAATGAGGAAAACTGGAATATCCTTCAGGAAGATAGGGACATTTTAGAAAAAGTGGGTGAGGGACCAATTATTGTATACAGGAGGGGCAGTAATATTAAGAATATTTTGAATGAAGAATTAGATCAATCAGTAAAAACCCTCCATGAATAGGTGTGGAAGGTGTGATTATTGTAAATTTATATCTATATGCCAACATTGCATAATTCATGGACAAACGTTTTATGCCCAAAACAAATATAATTGTAACAGTACTGGCCTAGTTTATGCAGCATTATGTCAGGAATTTCAAAGCTTTTATATAAGGAGAAATTACTTCATCCTGGCCACTCTAAAACACCCACCCCCTCTAATTTGACTCAACATTCTTCTACCGAAATTTCTGACACTTTCAACAATTTTTTTCTCTGAAACTGCCCAATCTCTAGACGTAGTGTCCACATCTAACTCACCTGTGTTGACTAGTTTATTACCCCTATTTCAACTACAATCCATTCCCACATCGCACATACACAACCTACTGCTGAAACTCAAACCTTGTACCCCATCAGCTGATCTCCTTCCAGCTGAATGTTTAAACTTAGCAGCTGGAGTACATGCCTTCCCCATTTCTATTTTAATTAACAGAAGCATTACAGAATGTTCCATCCTTAACATCTGGAAAGTTTCACATATTATCCCTCTCCACATAGGAGACAACTCAAGTGAACTTTCAAACTTCCGCCCAATAGCCCTACTCTCACCAATAGCAAAACTTATGGAGAGATGTATTCATCTCTAACTTCTTACTCATCTTCTCCAAAATCACCTTCTAGTCTAGTAGACTGCCAACATGGTTTTAAACCACATTATAGCACCACCACAGCTTTCCTATCCTTTACAGATTGTATAAATAAAAATTGAAATAACAGTCTCCTATCCTCTGGCATGTTTATTGACCTCTCCAAAGAATTTGACATGGTGAATCACGAACAATTGATAGATACACTTAAGTATCTCTCGTTAGATACACTAGCAGTCAAATGGTTTCAATCTTACTTAGAAAACAGACAGCAAGCAGTCCTCTGGAACAATGAACTGTCCTCTCTGCTCCCTATTACTCTCGGAGTCCCACAAGGATCAGTTTTGGGACTGCTCCTCTTTACTATATTCATTAACAATCTGTCAGCTTCCCTTCCTCAAATCACCTGTATACAATATGCTGATGACTCACCCTTAATCTGTGCCACCTCCTCGCCCTCCCAACTTCAAGCCACAACCCAAAAAATATTTACCTTAGTAGAAAACTGGTTCCATCAATGCTGTCTCCTCCTTAACCCTAAAAAAAACTAAATTACTGTTGTTCACTCCCACTCAGAAATCCCCCACCATAAACTTTACAGTCATCTCTAAAAATGGTACATTAATAGCTCATGACACAACCACCAAATTCTTAGGGGTAACAATTGATCACAATCTTAATTTTGACACTCATATCAATTTATCAAATCGGTTAATAGAAAACTGGACTCCCTGTACAAAATGAAATCCTTTCTTACTCCTTCAGCCAGGACTACTATTGCCCAAACTCACCTAATCTCGACCCTCCTCTATGCCTCACCAATCTATACAAACCGCTCCAAAAGCAATATAAATAAGTTGGCAACATCTTATAACAACATAGCCAGATTTGCCACTGATGCCCCATTTTGTACCCACCACTGCAAAAATCTCAAACTTCTAGGATGGTTAGAACTGCATAGTCAGTTTCTTTTTCAGCAACTCATAATCATTCACAAGATCCTGCATCACCCCTTAAATACTCTTATACTCAGAAACCTTATTAGCCACTATCAAAATCTTTTAACCTTACGACCTGCTAACAGAGTATTTGTCTCTACTCTAAAATCCAATAACAAATCTGGGGACTGCCTATTTACTAACTTGATTGGTATCCCATGGAACAAACTTCCAAGAGAACTAACATCCCTGACATCCACTCCTCTTTTCAGACAATAACTTAAAACCTTCCTAAAATCACAATGGCTATGTCCGTGCTCGAACCCTGACTGACAATGTCTCCCTTTTGCTTCTTATTTTTAAGTCTGTTGGTACTGGATTCCTCTTGCTTTGATTATTTCCCTTTTTTAACTATTCCTAAATAATTTTTGTTTAGCTATGTAATAACTCTGTGTTCTGTTATTCTCTATGACTGTACTTGTAAAAATATTATATTAATTATGTTTAAAGTTTAAGTTGAGTCATAATAGTCAAAAATAATTTTTAACGATGTTTTCAAAATTTCATTACTGTATTTGGAGCTTTTCTCCCTGGGCCTCTGCTGAAAATAGACATATCTCCAGTCAGACTTTCCCAGTCAACAAATGCAAAATAAAATAAAAATAAATGAATAAATAAAATAGGGAGGACTGAACATAATGCAGAGATGACCCACAGACTCAGTGTGCCACTCAACCACAGCCCATAAGTCATAACAACGTACCCAACACTCTAGTCATAGGTGACTCTATAGTCAGCACACTGATGTTCCACTCACCAGGCTAAACAAGGAGAAAGTTACTATCAGCTGCCTGTCAGGTGCCAGGATCAACCACATAATGCATGCACTCAGGTCACTCCACAACAAGTACAAATATAACTCTGTCATTGTTCATGTTGGTGTGAATGACCTGAGACGTACTTCCCTGGACTACATGAAAAGAGACATGGAAGAGCTCTCCAATCTTGTAGCCCAGGCAGGTACAACCCTAGCCCTGAGTAGCATCCTGAATCACCCAGAATGATACCACAGTACAAGGACAAAATGATTGACTTCAACAATTGGCTAAGCTTCTGGTGTCATTCTAAGGGGATCCAATATCTGTCTGCCTGGGATGACATGATCGACAGACCACAATGCTTTGCCAGAGATGGCCTGCACCTGTCGCCCTTGGCATTCCGGATACTGGCTAAGACTCTTGCCACCCCTATAGTGCCTTTTTTAGGCAAGGTTAAAATGACAAATTCATCACAGCAACAGGTACAAGCAAACAAAATATGAGGGTAATGCTACTCAGTGCTAGACATCTAAACCTCAAAATGCATTCACTCGAGGCACTCCTTAAAATGGAGAACATCGACATCTGTGTAGTGACAGAGGCCTGGTTCAAGGCTCCAGAGAGCACCCCTGCATTACCAGGCTATAATTCATACCACACCTTTTGGCCACCTAACCTGGACCAAAGCATTAAAGGTGGAGATGTGTCCATATTCATTAAGGATATCCACACCTCCAGGCTAGTTGCTCAGCATAAAGAATCCAAGATTATCCAAGTGAAACTAACTCTGGGCAAGACCGCAATCCAAATTGTAACTTGCTACAGATCCCCCACCATGCCCCAGGATTCCCACTCCTCATTTCTTGTTACACTAGAAAATATTAGTGTACAACCTAACACCCTAATAATGGGTGATTTCAACTACCCCACCCTTAACTGGGAAAACGTTTCATGTACCAAATCTTTTGTTCAATGTTTTCTGGAATTCATAAATTCTAACGCCTTGGATCAACTTATCCACACCCCCATCAGGGGCAGCTATATCCTAGACCTGGTTATTACCAACATGGGTGACTGGTATTCCACAATGGAGGTCAATTCCTCATTGGTCAGATCCAACCCCAAGCTAATCAGCCTAGACATCCACATCCTGCCCCTAACCGCCATTAGGGAAACCACCGTAAAAAATTCTCCAAAGCCAACTTCATGCTTCTTAAGACAGAAGTGGCAAACTTCACAACACCCATGCAGATGGACAATAGAGGTACGACTGCTGAATCCTACACAAATACACTTTATAAGCACTTATACAAGTGTGTGGATCATGCTATCCCTAACAGAACCAAGATGCTATCCTCCAAAAAAAAGAAAGCCAATCTGGTGATCCCCGCCATAAACAAACTCTACAACAGAAGAAAGAAGCTGTTGCAAAAAAAGAGTAAAATCCCATGACTGGAAGAACTCTGTGGTTATCCTAAGTAAAAAGCTGAAAGCCCTCATAAAAATCCTCCAAAGCTAGTTACGAAAACAAAATCGCCACTGATTCTAAAGACAATCACAAATCATTCTTTAGCTATGTGAAGAATCTCAATGGCAACACTCAGATCTGCTCTGAGTTACAGCACAATGGCACTAAATATACAGAACCAACTGATATTGCTAACATCCTGGCAGATAGGTTCAGTGCTAAATTTACCCCCACCCCCACCCCCCCAAAGAGCCCATCTCTATACCAGAAGAATGCATAGTTCCTGTAATCACAGCTGCACAGGTAAAAAACACACTCTCCTAAGCTAAAAATACAGCATCCATGGGACCTGACAACATCCCAGGCTGTGTTCTACATGAACTACAGAATGAACTGGCACCCCACCTAAGCACCATGTTCAATCATAGCCTCAAACAGGCTTTGTGCCCACTGAATGGTGCACAGTGAAGGTTATCCTACTCCACAAAGGGGGAGCCACCACGGACCCCAGGAATTACTGTCCCATTAACCTAACAAGTCTGGTCTGCAAGGCCATGGAATGTATCATCATGGAACTTTTAAACATAGACATTGATTATCTCCAAACTCTGGACCCCACCCAGTTCGGATTTGTAAAAGGCAGATCATGTCTCTTAAACCTGATTGACTTCTTTGAAGTGGTCACCAAAGCCGTAGACGAGGGTAAGGTGGTTCACACAGCCTATCTAGAACTCGCCAAGGCTTTTGACACCATCCCCCTCTCTGGAATTATAGATAAACACACTAAACTATGTATAAATCCCTATGTCACAAGATGGGTTGCCAACTGGCTCACTGACAGAACCCACACTGTGAAAGTAGCAGACTCCAGATCTGACTTTAGACCAGTGAGAAGTGTAGTACCATAGGGTTCAGTCTTGGGTCCTCTCCCATTTGGTATCTACTTTTTTGAAGTACAGACTAACACAGAAGGTCTTTGGCTAATGAAGTTCGCAGATGACTGCCAACTAAGAGCCATAATTGAAACTCCTAATGATGTGGACATCCTGCAAAAGGGCCTCACTGAGACAGATGCCTGGTGTCAAAGGCCTCAAGCTCAATGCCAAAAAGTGCATTGTCATCCCCTTTGGTAAAAACTGTGTACCCATGAGCTACCACATAGGTGGTAGTCTACTTAGCACCGAAAGTGTGATAAGAGACCTTGGGACACAGGTGGGAAGTAGTCTCTCCTTTGATAATTACATCACCACAGTAGTCAGGAAATCCTTCTACATGGCACACCTTATTGCAAAAAGTTTCTCATCCACGGAAAAAGAGGTCATTGTTCCCCTCTACTCATCACTCAGTAGACCCATTATAGAGTACAATGCCCCTTTTGGTATGTACCTTACAAGACATCTACAACAACTAGAAAGGCCACAGAAATACCTCACAAAGAGGGTTACTCACCTCAAACAGATGCTCTGTGCAGACCGTCTCAAAAAACACCAGCTTTATTCCATCGCATATCGTCTACTCAGAGGCGATCTCTGACTAACATACAAAACTATGTCAAACCCAAAGCTGTTGGACATGCTCCACTTAAAGAAATCCCAGTCCCTCCAAGCTACACACTATAGGGACGTAAAACTTGTCACCACAATAAACAAAACATGTTGGAGGGATAGATTCCTGTCCAGGAGACTTCCCACACTCTGGAACAAACTACCTTTCTATATCAAACAAAGCTCCTCATTGGCACTCTTCAAAAAGAATCTTGATGATTGTATGGGAGATAGGAAATTCACCCCCGGGATCACCTCTGTGGCTCTGCTTGACAGGGACACAGGAAAATAAATTTAATGGGTGGTGAAGGCCAGGGTACCTTTTTGGCTAGGCTTGTATGGGCCCTAGGGCCGACAGCCTAGTACCTACCTATGAACCTGTAAGTTACAGGAATGTATATATGAACATATATATGATTTAAGAAGGGAAAAGGGTACTAATGCACTTTATAAACATGTTAATGAATTTCTTGGAAGCACTTTCAAATTTATTGTATTAGAGCAGAAAGAACATGGGGAGGGTTGTGTCAGGAAGGGCATCCGGCGTAAAACTTCACCAAATAATTTCATGCGGACACCAGTGAATATTTCCATATCAGATCGGTCGAGGCCTGGGTTAACAATGACTGCCATCAGTACTGTTAGCCAACAGGGTGCTGGTGGAAATTGGGCTACTGTTGGCTGAAGGAGGAGAAGAGGCGGAAGGCATGGCCGAAGGCAGGAAGAGAGGAGAAAGGCTAGGACTGTGGTAGTGAGGATCGAACTTTGAATGTTGGCAGTATGACTGGTATAGGGAGAGAGCTAGCTGATATGATGGACAGAAGGAAGGTTGGTATATTGTATGTGCAAGAGACCAGATGGAAGGGGAGTAAGGCTAGGTGTATCGGAGGTGGGTTCAAATTGTTTTATCGTGGTGTGGATGGGAGGAGAAATGGTGTAGGAGTTATCATGAAGGAACAGTATGCTAAGAGTGTTGTGGAGGTGAAAAGAGTGTCAGATAGAGTGATGTTTATGACGCTGGAAATTGATGGTGTAATCATGAATGTTGTTAGTGCATATGCTCCACAAGTTGGGTGTGCGATGGATGAGAAAGAAAAATTTTGGGGTGAATTGGATGAAGTAGTGATGACTGTACCCAAGGGTGAGAGAGTGGTGATCAGAGCAAATTTCAATAGGCATGCTGGTGAAGGGAACAGACGGTATGAGAAAGTGATGGGTAGGTATGGTGTTAAACAAAGGAATGAAGAAGGTCAGATGGTAGTGGATTTTGCGATAAGGATGGACATGGTTGTAGTGAATACGTATTTTAACAAGAGGGAGGAGCATAGGGTGACATACAAGAGTGGAGGAAGATGCACACAGGTGGATTATATCTTATGTAGGAGGGCCAGTTTGAAGGAGATTGGAGACTGTAAAGTGGTGACAGGGGAAAGTGTAGTTAGGCAGCATACGATGGTGGTTTGTAGGATGATGTTGGTGATCAAGAAGAGGAGGAGGAGTGTGAGGGCAGCACCAAGGATCAAATGGTGGAAATTGAAAAAGAGTAATTGTGAGGTGGAGTTCAGGGAAGAGTTAAGACAGGCACTGGGTGGCAGTGAAGAGTTACCGAATAGCTGGGTAACTACAGCAGAACTAGTAAGGGAGATGGCTAGAAGGGTGCTTGGTATGACATCTGGACAGAGGAAGGACGACAAGGAGACATGGTGGTGGAATGAGGAAGTACAGGAGAGTATACAGAGAAAGAAGTTGGCAAAGAAGAAGTGGGATTGTCAGAGAGATGAAGAAAGTAGACAGGAGTATAAGGAGATGAGGAGCATGGCAAAGAGAGAGGTGGCAAAGGCTGAGGATAAGGCATATGAAGAGCTGTATGAAATGTTGGACACTACGGAGGGAGAAAAGGACCTGTACCTATTGGCTAGACAGAGGGACGGAGCTAGGAAAGATGTGCAGCAGGTAAGGGTGCTAAAGGATAATGAGGGAAACGTACTCACAAGTGAGGAGTGTGTGTTGAGGAGATGGAAAGAGTACTTTGAGGGGTTGATGACTGACGAGAATGAGAGGGAGAGAAGGTTGGTTGATGTGGGGATAGTGAATCATGAAGTACAATGGATTAGCAAGGAAGAAGTAAGGATAGCTATGAAGAGGATGAAGAATGGAAAGGCTTTTGGCCCAGATGACATACCAGTGGAACCATGGAGGTTTTTAGGTGAAATGGCAGTGGAGTTTTTAACCATATTGTTTACTGAAATCTTGGAAAGTGAGAGGATGCCTGAGGAATAGAGAAAAAGTGTTTTAGTACCGATTTTTAAGAATAAGGGTGATGTGCAGAGCTGTAGTAACTACAGAGGGATTAAACTGATCAGTCACAGCATGAAGTTATGGGAAAGAGTAGTGGAAGCTAGGTTAAGAAGGGACGTGATGATTAGTGATCAGCAGTATGGTTTCATGCCAGGAAAGAGCACTACAGATGTGATTTTTGCTCTGAGAGTGTTGATGTAGAAGTACAGAGAAGGTCAGAAAGAGTTGCATTGTGTTTTTGTAGACATAGAGAAAGCATATCTCAGGGTGTCTAGAGAGGAGTTGTGGTATTGTATGAGGAAGTCGGGAGTGCCAGAGAAGTATGTAAGAGTGGTACAGAATATGTACAAGGGTAGTGTGACAGCAGTGAGTTCTGTGGTGGGAGTGCCGGATGCATTTAAGGTGGAGGTGGGGTTACATCAAGGATCAGCTCTGAGCCCTTTTATATTTGCAATGGTGATGGACAGGTTGACAGACGAGATCAGACAGGAGTCCCCATGGACTATGATATTTACAGGTGACATTGTGATGTGTAGTGAGAGTAGGGAACAGGTGGAGAAGAACCTGGAGAGATGGAGATATGCTCTAGAGAGAAGAGGAATGAAGGTCAGCAGGACTAAGACAGAATATATGTGTGTAAATGAGAGGGAGGCTAGAGGAATGGTGAGGATGCAGGGAGTAGAGGTGGTGAAGGTGGATGAGTTTAAATATTTGGGATCAACAGTTCAGAGTAATGGTGAGTGTGGAAGAGAGGTGAAGAAGAGAGTACAGGCAGGATGGAGTGGGTGGAGAAGTGTCAGGAGTGATTTGTGACAGATGAGTACCAGTGAGAGTGAAAGGGAAGGTCTACAAGAGGGTAGTGAGACCAGCTATGTTATATGGGTTGGAGACAGTGGCATTGACAAAAAGGCAGGAGTTTGAGCTGGATGTGGCAGAGTTAAAGATGTTAAGATTTGCACTGGGTGTGACGAAGGTGGACAGGATTAGGAATAAGTATATTAGAGTGTCAGCTCAGGTTGGAAGGTTTGGAGACAAAGCCAGAGAGGCAAGATTACGTTGGTTTGGACATGTGCTGAGGAGGGATGCTGTGTATATTGGGAAAAAGATGCTAAGGATGAAGCTACCAGGTAACAGGAAAAGAGGAAAGCCTAAGATAAGGTTTATGGATGTGGTGAGAGAGGAGATGCAGGTAGTTGGTGTGACAGAGCAAGATGCTGAGGACAGGAAGAAATGGAAACAGGTGATCTGCTGTGGCGACCCCTAACGGGAACAGCCGAAAGATGATGATGATGATGATGAGAGCAGAAAGAGCAAGAAGCCAGAGGAGGCCCAAGGACAGTTAATTTGGAAAAAAGAGAACTGTTTTGGCATTTATGCTGGAATGCATATAACTGACCTGGGGTTAGTGAACATGTATCTATTGTTTCTTTACTAAAGCTAAAAGCACTTAAAAAAATGAAATACATTTTAAAAGGATGTTTTTGACTTTTTGGTTTGTGAGTGGTTTTATATTTAATAATATATATTTTTTACTATTTTTGGCTCTATATTTCTAAGTGAAACTGGTTATTCTAGTGTATAGTGGGAATTCAATAAAACCTACATGATATTTATTTTCGTGTAGGCATCATGCCACAGTATATTTTTTTTTCGCATCATGCCGCACTGCTTACATGGGCGTGAACATTTTTATATTTGAGTCAGTGATGAACACAACTGTACAAACACAGAAATTTCCGTGGAATGTAAATCACCTCATAAGCAGATGAATCTTTTGCAGATGAAGCAGATTGAGCGATCCAACAAGCAGAAAGGCATCTGTGCAGACCCTCCGTCAGTGTTCACAGTGTATGCGGTATGAGTCTCGACAGACAAAACAGGATTTAAAAATGTAAACTATGGACATAAGTCTGCTGAAATTATTATAGTAGATACCCATATGAGCAAAACTATTAGTATGGATATCAGAAAGATGAAGGGAATAAGTGAAATTAATATTTTTTTTAATAATCTGGGCATATTTGAATTATAAGTTATAGTGCACAAACATGCTCAATAGAAAAAAAAAGATTTTATAGTATGTGACAGAAATGTATTGTCAGACCTTGTGTTGGGTCCACAGAATGGTGCATTGCTGCTGTTGCGAAGGTCATACAGCTCTGACCAGTGTGGTTTCCAGGCTGTGAGCAGGGATATGTAGGCAAATGAGGATGATTTATTGACTGTCAAAAAGTGAGTATTGTGTCTGCATATCTACTTCATGTAGGCACTTAAACCATGTTGATGTTTACACAGGATGGGGCTGACATCAGCAGGGTGTGTCGTGTCACTTCTAGGCTGTTTTAAGCTGAGGTGCACATGTTTGCAAGGCTCGCCGCATCACTGAGCATGTTCAAGTGGAAAGACCACCTGGAGACAATGCTGATGTAATCAGGCAATCAATAAAAGTGGATGTTTTCAGTGATTAATTTTCACCATTGTATAAGCTATGCTGTGCTGTGTGGCATGTAGCTTAATGGGTTAATGTGAGCACAATACCCACATGACAGGGATATTCTATCAGCTATGTTGCGTGGCACGATGCATAGCTTAATGGGCTCATGCACAGTGCCCAGCACACACTAAAATAGGGCCATTAAATGATGTTAATCTTTTTCTAGGCAGGTGGAATGTATCATAGTTAGCCAATCACACATTCTGGACATACAGCAGACCTGTATGAAGTATCCAAACACCCTACATTCTGATTTTCCCCATACTCTGGATCACTGCAATACAGACTTGGGAATTTTAACTGAGATAAGGGGCTGTTACAGCTCTGCTACACCTGTATGCGCTAGATGCTGAGATCATTGTTGCTGCTGACAACAGGCCAAGACTGAGAAGGAGAAGAGT
>NC_056747.1:1343495953-1343507657 GCF_019279795.1 Protopterus annectens
GTATGAGCCACCTTACCCTCATCCACAGCTTTGGTGACTGCCTCAAAGAAGTCGATCAGGTTCAGGAGACATGATCTGCCTTTCACCCGAACTGGGTGGGATCCAGAGTTTGGAGGTTACCAGTGTCTTTGTTTATGAGTTCCATGATGATACGTTCCACAGGCTAATAGGTCGATAGATCCTGGGATCAGTGGAGGCTCCTCTTTGTGGAGTGGGATAACTGTTGCTGTGTGCCATTAAGTGGGCACAAAGCCTGATGCAAGGCTATTATTGAACATGGTGCTTAAGTGGGGAGCCAGTTCATTCTGAAGTTCATGTAAAACGCAGCTTGGGATGTTGTCCAGTCCCATGGATGCTGTGTTTTTTGCTTTAGTGAGTGCAGCTTTTACCTGCCTAGTTGTGATTACAGGGACTCTGCATTCTTCCTGTATAGATATGGGCCCTTTAGGGGGTGTGAGGGTGGTAAAGTTAGCACTGAACTGATCTGCCAGGATGTTGGCAATATCCGTTGATTCTGTAATTTTCGTGCCTTTGTGCTGTAACTCAGAGCAGATTTGGGTATTGCCATCTAGATTCTTGACATAGCTATAGAATGCTTTGTGGTTGTCCTTGGATTTAGTGGCGATTTTGTTTTTGTAGATAGCTTTGGAGGATCTTATAAGGGATCTCAGCTTTTTACTGAGGCTGACCAGGGAGCTCCTCCACTCATGGGATTTTACTCTCTTTTGCAACAGTTTCTTCCTTCTGTTTTACAGTTTGTTTATGGCAGGGGACCACCAGATTGGCTTCTTTTTTTTTTGGAGGATAGCATCTTGGTTCTGTTTGGGATAGCACGATCCATGCACTCATGTAAATGCTGATAGAGTGCATTTGTGTAGGATTCAGCAGTTGTAACTGTATTGTCCATCTGCATGGGTGTCATGAAGTTCACCACTTCTGTCTTAAAAAGCATGAAGTTGGCTTTGTAGAAATGTTTTACTGTGGTTTCCTTAATAGGGGGTGGGGGTGGGATGTGAATATCAAGGGTGATAAGCTTATGGTCGGATCGGACCAACGAGGATTTGACTTCAGGTGTGGAACACCAGTCACTCATGTTGGTAATGACTCAGTCTAGGATGTTGTTTCCCCTGGTGGGGGTGTGGATAAGTTGATCTAGGGTATTGGAGTTTATGAATTCCAGAAAGCGTTGAGCTAAGGAGTTGGTACATGAGTAGTTTTCCCAGTTAATGGTGGGGTAGTTGAAGTCGCCCATTATTAGGGTGTTTGGTTGAACCCTAATATTTTCCAGTACATCAAGAAAAGAGGAGTGGGAATCCTGGGGCATGGTGGGGGATCTGTAGTAAGCTACAATTTGGATTTCAGTTTTGCCCAGAGTTAGTTGCACTTGGATAACCTCAGATGCATTATGCTGAGCAACTCGCTTGGAGGTGTGGATATCCTTAATGAATATGGACACACCTCTGCCTTTGGTGTTTCGGTCCATGTTAGATGGCCAAAAAGTGTGGTATGAGTTATAGCCTGGTAGTGCAGGGGTGCTCTCTGGAGCCTTGATCCAGGTCTCAGTCACTGCACAGATATCTATGTTCTCCAATTTAAGGAGTGCCTCGAGTGAGTGCATTTTGAGATTTAGACTTCTAGCATTGAGTAGCATTACCTTAAGTTTTTGTTTCCCTGTTCCTGTTATGGTGGTGAATTTGTTATTTGAACCCTCCCTAAAAAAGGCACTATAGGGGCAGCAAGAGCCTTAGCAAGTATCTGGAATCCCAGGGGTGACAGGTGCAAAGCATTGTGGTCTGTCGACCATGTCATCCCAAGCAGACAGATACTGGATCCCCTTAGAATGACACCAGAAGCTTAACCAATTGTTGAAGTGAATCATTTTGTCCTTGTACTGTGGTATCATTCTGGGCGATGGCAGAATGCTACTCAGAGCTAGAGTCATACCTGCCTAGGCTACAAGATCGGAGAGCTCTTCCATGTCTCTTTTCATGTAGTCCAGGGAGGTACGTCTCAGGTCATTCACACCAATATGGACAATGACAGAGTCATGTTTGTAATTGGTGTGGAGTGACCTGAGTGCTTAGGTTATGTGGCCGATCCTGGCACCTGACAGGCAGCTGACAGTAACCTTCTCTTCTCTAGCCTGGTGAGTGGGACATCAATGTGCCTGACTATAGAGTCACCTATGACTAGTGTGTTGGGTACATTGTTTTGCCTTATTGGCTGTGGTTGAGTGGCACACTGAGTCTGTGGGCTATGTGTCATTTGGGTTGTGTTGGAGGATGGAGGTTGCTTGCATTTCTGCTTTGAAGGTCTCTGTTGCTTAGACAGATTATTATTGAGAGCCTCTGCAAATTCTTTTGTGTTACTGTGTGTGGATTTTGGTGGTGTAGAGTTAGTGAGACTATGTGATGAGTGTGGTGTGGTGCAAATGTTTACCTTCTCCACATGACTGTCATGTTCAGTCTTGGTTGGAGAGAGCTTTACCTCCAGTTTGGCTAGATAAGTGCATCTCTCACAGGTTGTAGTGTTGGGTGGTATAAGGAGAGGGTTGTATGTGTACATGAGGCAATTTCTACATTGCCCCAAGATGCCCAGATTCATCAGATAGACAGGAGAGAACACTGGGAGCTGACCCTTGGACATGCCTGAATAAAAAACTATTTTCCTCTAGACAAGTGAGGAAAGTGAGTACAAGAGCTGTTTTTCTCTAAGCAAGTGAGAAAAGTAAGTACAAAAACTGTTTTCCTCTAGGTAATGAGGAAGACAGAGTGCTGTAGTAAATAGTAGAGTATTTAGTGCTTACAAGTTCTGAACAAGTGCTGAGCATGAATAAACAAATTTAAGTGCTAAAACTAAGAATCTTTATCTGCACTAGACAAGTTACAGGACAGAAACAAGTGCAAATGCAGGCTTTCAAATCAGAAAGTTGAGAGATATGGAAGAGATTGCCCAAACAGCCAATAACTACAATTTTTGGACCAGAACCACTCCTTATGTGGTAGACAGGTTACCTAGCGCTTACCACTCCCACTGATAAGCTAGAAGGCTTCCCTCCAACACAGAAAGGTTTGGGGAAGGCTTGGGTGGTTCAGAAGCTTACATACAGCCCTGGATACAGAAAATCTGTATCTGGAACACTAGTTACAGGAAAGATAGGAAACAGGCTTACAGTTTTTTTTTTTTTACAGAAAAGTAGCAAAAACAGTAGTAAAAAACAATTCACATGCAGTGCAAGCTAGCACCTTGAGTATGCAGCAGTATTAGACCAAACACTGTTTAAAAAAATGGAATTAAATTAAAAAGGACTAAAAGCAAGTGCAGAAAGAGTTTATTAGGTAGAATGTTGTAAAGAGATGGGACTGGGGGAGTGTCCCAGATCAAATCTACAGTGGGGCGGGCAACTGCAAAAGCCACCAAATTTAAACTACAAACCAAAAATACGGAGGGTGAATGCAACAAAACAGTTTCAACAGAGATCTAAGCAACACCGTACAGTACAAGCTTTAAAACCAAAAAAAATATTTTCATCTCTGTATATTTGCCGATCAGTCTCTCAGAACAGTGAGACAACAGTTTCAACACAGATCTAAGCAACAATTAACAAACTCTATAACCAAAAAAATATACTCAGCTCTGTATAATTGCAGATAATCTGTAAGGCAGTCTCTCAGAACACAGGTTCCAGCAATTTGAATGCAGCTGTTACTATACGAACTGAAGACACAACAGAAAATGGGGGTGTGGTGGGGTGGGGAAAACAGTTTCAACACAGATCTAAGCAACAGCTTGCAGTACAAACTTTAAAACCAAAAAAAATATTCTCAGCTCTGTATATTTGCCGATCAGTCTCTCAGAACACAGGTTCCAGCATTTTGCGTTACCATATGGAATCATAAGATCTTTGAACTTTAGTAGCCTAATTGCCTCAGAACCCTTACAATCATAGCCACATTCTTACATTTATTTACATTATCAGCATGTATTGGCCCTGTCCACGAGGGACACAGGCAGATGTCTGTGAAGAAATGCCAGTCACCCAGCCAATCATACAGATGGCAGCTGACGGAGGCCAATGAGACACTCTCTTTGCCATTAGGCAGGATTCTGTTTTTAAGTTGTGCTAAAGTCTGCTAGACAGTTCCCTCATACCAGCATGTATTACTAATGTCACATAGCAGATTAATGTCCTTACATTGAGTAATCCGTGTACCATGCCACCTATAGATATGCAGCATTTCCAATCAAGCAGGGTCAGACATTACCCCATATGCAAGGCAGAGATGACTTCTGAGTAGTGTATATGGCACAAGCTACAATGACAGTGATTTCAGATGAAACCCATTGGACAGATACTGAAGATGTGAAGTTCCCTCATGAGTGACCATTGTGTTGTGTGCAATTGCCAACAGTGCTTGGAAAGGTACATAGCAAAATGGCCATTGCACTCTTCAATTTCAGGTGACAGTGCCCTCAGTTATGACACATGATGTATGTCTTACCACTGGGGAGACATGATGATCTAAGGTACATTAGGTGTAAACCTGTGTGGCCAGGTGTATCACCCCTGAGTGTGTACATCAGGTGTTGCTACTGATGTGCTACTTGCCAGGAACACAGGTGTTACTGATGGAAATTATACTACATATGTATTTGCATGCAGTTTACATCCATTGGTATGTCAGTAGGGATTTGTTCAACAACACCCTCTTATAGGATATTGACACAGCTCACAGATGACAGCTCACAGTTTGCAGGTATCAGCCAATGCTGTCAGCCACTGACATTCAAGTTTCACTTGTATCATGTTTAAATGGAGTCCAACTAGTAGAGGACCCAGGACTAAGCATTCTTGGACACTGCTGGTTACAGATCAGGTATTGGAGGCAGAGTGTCCTCCATTACTGAACTACTTAGTGACTCCTACAATGAGACTGACGTGGATGGCTACATGCATGATTTTGTCAATAAAGCCTGAGTGGAGGATAGAGCCACATGGCTTGGCTATGTCCAGAGGGTTGTATGCCATGAAGTCCCCTCATCCAGGTCCTTGGTGACTGTCTCAGACATGTCCATCAGGTTTAACAGCCATGATCTCCCTGTCAGAAATACAAACTGTGTATGGTCAACTCTTTGTACATCACATATATGTTTGCTGATCAGCTCCATGATTATTTGCCCCAGAGGTTTAAGGATATGGCTTCTCAGGGAAATAGGTCTCTAGTTCCATTGGTCAGTGGATGCACTACTTCTGTGCAAGGGAATACGAGTTGCCATTGTCCAGTCAGCTGGGATGCAGACAGTGGTTACAATATGATTGCATGGAGTTCCCAATGGTGTTAGTAATTCGTGTTGCATCCCATGTAGGATGCTGCCTGGGATGTTAGCATGTCCAGTAGTTGCTGTGTATCCTCAGTAGAGAGGCCAGCTATGATCTGCTCTGTAGATATAGAAGGTATGGGACAGGTTGTAGGAATGTCATGTGGGACATGTGGTAGGGACTAGGGTGTGAAGTTGACTCAGAACATGTGGGACACCAGGTTAGGTATGACTATAGACTCATACATGTGATATCATTAAGTATGAGTTCACCAAAAATCTGGGCCTTTCCTCAGAGGTTACATATTGTGGTTGTCCTTTGTGGAGGAGGGTAATGTCACATTCTGTTTCTGCACAACATCACAACAACACTACATGCTTGTTTAACTGAGGAGCATGTGCTTCCATTGTAGGGGGCTCCCTCACTTCAGTTGTCACACAGCAATGTCCACCTGTTGTTGTCCAGCCTGCTAAGGGCACTTGCCCACAAGGCAGGTTTGCTGTGCCATGAGGAGTTTGTTTACCTCCTGTCAGGTACAGTCAAGTTTAGTTATACTGGTGCTTGCATACAGCATTGGTGCAGAGGTATGCATACTTGCCTGTACCATCTGAGGGAGGAGGTGCAGTCAAGCTATATAAGCCATCCCATAGGAGGTAATAAATTGTGTTAATTATATTACTGTATGTCCTGCAAGGGGGGTAGGGGGTGATAGTGGAGTGGAGTGGAGAGGCTACACTTGTCACCCATACTGCTCAACACATGATGCATTATGTTGGCTCCCCTTCTGGGGATGTCACGCCACTGGTCCAGGCCATTGTATTTAAGGATGTGGACTAACCTTTGGCCAAGTGATCTTCAGCGCAACTAAACAACACACTTAATGTCACCCCAAACCATTGTGTACTTGATAGACACAAGTAGAGGGAAATAAGCACATTGGCGGTCTGGATTCATAGAACTGCTCCTACACTTGAGAGTTAAATGTGGCTGATAGCTTTGGGCACACCTGTGAGACACACATAGTGTCTAAGCTCAGTCATGTCTTTGAATACAGTCCAGTGACATAAGAGTCGCACACAGCTGCAGGACTATGATTATGTTACCTGATAGTCATTGACTTGCATCAATATATGGCATGGCATATTGTGACAACCCATAGACAGCCAGCTGTGACCTTTCCCATATGTAGTCTGGTGACACTGAGATCACTGTGTCTCATGAAGTAATCACCAATGAATATTAGGCTTGATTATGTCATTTGTCTCCTGGTGTTTGAAGTGAGACAGTGGTGCATGAGCTATTATGTGTATTGATGTCTCCAGAGGTATGATTATCTGTTCTGAGCTTGCATATGGCATTCTGAGGTGTCTGTTGTTTGGGAACATGTCTGGTAAGGAGCTCCATACATGCAGGTGTATGTGCTGTGGGTGAGGGTGGAGTAGGAGGTGAGCTATGCATGTTGTCAAAATGCTCATTGCCATATGTACTGACTGCTGTGTGAGACACCATGCAATCAATGTTTGAAGTACAGTCACATCTGTCACACATTGTGTTTGTGTGGCATAAGAGAAGAAGGGTGGGGATACTTTCCACATATCATCAGCAGTCATTAATAATCCCATTAGCAGTATAGTCTTGCATGTATGTAAATCACAGCAGACCACCATTAGGCAGTGTCATGACAGTTGCTGAGATGTAACATGTTGTCACCTTTATGTAGGTCCCCTAAGGTAACACAGTACCTGACAGTGTGCCATAACATGGTTGAGTGATTACAGTGCTTTGCCAGGCATTTGGCCCTTGGATTACCCATAATCCTCTTAGTAGGCCTGGTCATAATACTTACCTACAAATGTGACGCTGTGCAAGTCCAGCAAAGTTATGGTCACTCTGTTACACCCTTGGGGTTGATAGCCTGAAATACAGTGTGTGCAGGCAGTACTTGCAGTGAAGATGTGTATGTCTGTGCATGCAGAGAGAACTAGTTCAGCTTTGCAGACATGACTTTGGCCTTGCAAGTCTACAACACCTGTCAAGCAGTCAGACAGCAAATTGGATGCTGCATGACATGATGTGGGAGCACACACGTGTTCCAGGAACATAACTGTAAGGTATGACATACCTAGTACATATTGCAGGTGGACACACTTTGTTCAAATGTGGCCACTCCTTTGCAGTAGACCTCAGAGCCACGTCATTCAGATATCCACCATTAAACTGCTGAAGGACAGAATGCATGAATTGCAGTTAAATTGTCACATAACATGGATGACCGCCACTGTGGTGCATGTTTGAGCAACCTTGGATATCTATGTCAATGGACATTGCATATGACATTGTGACACTACAGCTGGGCAGTACCTTAGTGAAACGCCACCTACCCTGGAGCAGAAGGGATAATAAATGCAAAAGTCAACTGCTTGCTCAAATTGCTAATCAAGGCATCTACCTGGAAAGGGTATGTAAAACCTAAAGAGCCTTGCATGACATGTGACAAGTATATGGATGAACTAACACACTGTGTCCTGATTATCATCATGGGCATCTTAGTAACATTTTGTTTTGCTGAGTGAAAAAGTATTGGAGCATGGTGTAGCAGGAGAGAGTGGTCCTGGTGAGACCAACACTAGTAGTAGCCAGGCACCATCAATTCAGGGGGCTCCCCTGCTTTCCACATTCTTCACAAGGTAATTGTGTCCATTCAGTACACACTCCCTGAGTAGTGTCCAACTGCAGAATACCTGTGTAAAACCTCCCGCCTTACCTTGACTGGATGTATGTATTACCTTTCCCTTCATTGTTTGCCTGTGCTCTGTACAGACACAGACACCTTGGATGAGTATTTTCATGGAAAATATAATCTAAGTACCTGCAACACTTAGTTGTACAGAGGATAACTAGCATGCAGTGCCAAGCACTGTCCCCAGATCTCTCAGTTATCAGATATTTACAGCCATGAAATGATCAGTAACAATGTTGTACACCTACAGACACTGGACTAAACTCAGTTAGTTTTTGTCAAGGGTAGATCATGGCTACTCCAACTGCTGGACCTCATTGAGTGTTAAACTTTGCAATGGATGAGGGGAGTATGACTCACTCTACCTACCATGGCCTGAAAAGGCATTTGACAATATTATGCCATCAGGCATTGCTGAAAAACTGCATAGGTTATTTACAAAGTAGTATGTCAGCTGGTGGATAGCAATGTGGCTGATAGTCTTTATCCAGAAAGATAGCAGTGAGTAGTCCACAGCTACAATGAGGCGAATCACCAGTGGACTCCCCTCAGAAATCATTCATAGAATACTCCTTCTAGCCATTCCCTTCTGTGCAGTCACATCCACTGTCAGTGACCTCTGATTGACTACATTTGCAGATGCTTGCAAATTAGGAGATGACACTGAATCCCACACAGAGCCAACACTTATCCAGGATGGTTTGAGACACACATTCAGTTGTTGTCAGAGCCACTGACAAGTAGCAAATGCCAAGGAATGCACAATACTATCCTACTGGAAGTCATCCATCCCTGGAACATATAGTATTGTCTGCACACCACACACAGTTGACCCATTACTGTGAGGGTAATGGACACAGACAGTGATGTAGCCTTTGACTGTCACTGATTGTTAAGATGTGGGGATTCATTCAGTTTTGTACAACCTATTCAGAAAAGAATGGCATATAAATCCCAGACTGTGATTGTTATACTGTATTTGGCAGCCGACACACCTATCATTGAGTGCAATGGCACCTTTGCTGTGTCACTACACAGGCAAATCTGACACCGGTAAGAGCCACAGAGGTTCCATGGTAAATCAGTATATAGTGTAGATAACATGTCCTATCCAGACCATGTCAAGGCCATGAATGTGTAGGCTGTCGCATATATGCTTTGTAGGGGAGGTGTATGACTGCTATATAGAGAGGTGTGAGCTCCCACTGTGTACCTCCTGCATATCCAAGACAGGACTAACACATGTATTACCTTTACCTGTCCTACGCACCTACACCTTCACTGTGGTATAAATAGTACATGCTGGAGAGACAGATATCTTACCCAGACACTACACCCTATATGTGACAAGCTCCCAATCCATGTGAAGCACACCTCCATTGTAATGCTCATCATGTGCAAGTTAGACAATGGAGAGCAGAACAACATGATCATAACTTGTGTAGGATAAATATTTGTAATGGTCACAGGAAAATTGTACATGGTTCATCTTCATTACCACAGCTTGTAGATGTCTTAGGTCCCAACACCATGCCAACACAGTTATCAAGGGTATCAGACCTCTCCAGAAATTAGGGATGCATGAGTAGGCTGAATGACGCCATTGTCCATGTTAGCCTGTTATACACATATAACACTATGGAGCCATGCACCTATACTGCTGTACCTTTGTGATGACAGTGTTCTTCTGTGTGATATTCTATCCTGTGCTGTGATGTTTATGGGTTTGTAGCCACTGTGTACCCATAGGTGTCTGCTACAGAATCCTGAAATTGAAACATAAACAGGTCCATGAGACATCCTTCATTGTGTAGGTATACATCCATTACAACATCATACAATATAAGGTACACAGAATGTTGTGGTTTACTCATTACATATGTTAGCATACAGTTATCTGTCAGTGAGCAGTACAAGTGGCATGTCAAAGGCAATAATGGTTACACAAATACATGATAATTAATATAGTCACCCTGTGTATCAGACATATAGCTCTGTTTCCTTGCATTGATAAAATGGATGACATGGATGTGACACAGGTATCATCACTTGCACAGGGTGTTGTGACAGGGTACAGGAGATGTATGTTGACCCAATAGGTTGAAAGCATGTGTGTGAGTCAGGAAGGGAAGCAGGCAAGATGGCCCATGGAAATGTGCCTTGTGTGTCTGTAGGTGACCTGATTCTGAAAGTGGTGTGTGAGTGTGTGTATGCACACAGTCAAGCACAGTGATAGCCCTACATGTGTGCATGTTGGACAGCTTTGAACCATGCATGGTAGAGCTGACAGCTCACTTTCTGTGCCCCCAAACATGGGAACTGGCTCTTCCAGGACTCTCTCTTGCACCTCCTTGCCCAAGGCCAGAAGCCATGCTAGTACCTGATGGTGACTGCTGTCCACTGAGATAGTATCATCCATGAGACCGCCCAGGACTATGAGTTCATGGCTTACTACATCTTGGTGTGGAAAGCACATCGCCCTCTGGAGAGCTGAGTGTACTGCCACTAAGGGAGCATGATTGTGCATGGCCATGTGGACTCTCAGCAGATGTAGTTGTTGACCTATATCCATGAGTCCGACGCTCAACTCCAGCCAGATGTTCCATCAAAGACAATGTGCATTCCAAGACAGATAATCTGCGATATGTCTCCAACCATCTGTCCTCTGCATCTCAGAACCAATCCAGGGTTTCAGCAATGCGGTGGAGGCAGTCATGGATGTCAGACTGTGCTGCATCCATAACCCTGAGCATTTGTCTGGAGGTCCTTTTGAAACGTGTCTGTGCATCCATGACAGCCTGAAACATACTCTGAGTGACCCATGGTGAGACACCTGGACAGACAGCAGGCTTCCTATGAGCACCGCTATCAATCTGCCTATGCACAACATTGCCAGCTCTTTGGCTATGGCCAGTATCAACAATCACTGTAGCCATAGTTGCTACACTTTCCTGTTCAATGTTTCCACCCTCTGATTGTCCAATATCTGTGGCTTCTGGAGACTGGGTATTCGTGGGCATACTGACTGTGGACAGTGATAATGAGGGGAGAAGAGGGATGTACACCTCTAGAACAGATTCAGCCCCTGCATCCCACACCTGTGCCTCACTTTGGCCACCATCATCATCAGAGTCTGTAGAGACACTGACAACCAGTTGTGAAGGGGAGAGGGGACCAACCCCCCTGGTCACCTGTGATAAAAATGGAAAAGTAGTACATTAATACCTGCACTACTGTGCTCTGCAGTACTACAGTGCAATATATTTTAAGCTATATACACTGTTGTAACTATTACAGACCTGTCTAACCCCCAACCTTATATAGCAGGACATGAGCACATTATTTTCCAAAACACATCTGTAGTTACTTGTAAATAAAAGCTCATTATACAAGAATCTCATCAGCAACAATGAGGAGCACTGTTGATATTTGTCAAAACTCTGCACAGTTGACACATATGGCAATCGGTAATGTCCTGACAATACTGTCACTTCTTTAAGTGTGGTCACATCTACAAGGCATACGCCTGACTCTTAATTGTGTACAGTAAGAAAATACTGTGCAATTGGCAATCATGCTGACAGTACATCAATCCAGCCAGCAGGCCTGGGATGACACTTTAGGGAATAAATTGCATTAAATAT
>NC_056747.1:1343508157-1343671538 GCF_019279795.1 Protopterus annectens
GCAAAATATCTAGCAATATCCACTTCTTGATCATACATATCATATTCCACAGGGGCAACATTACGAAGGGTGTGGCTACAGCTACGATACTAGCAATAGTCAGCAATTCCCCAACACAGGAGTGCATTGTATTGTGATCACTAGGGGTAACCCCCCCCCCGATAATTTGTCATGACAACAGTGCCAATCAAATAGCAGTGTGCTATTACAACCACTATAAAAGGACAATCCCACAAGACCAGTGTGCGGTTCCCTATTACATGTTCAAAGACGCAAATGATCGAATGCGTCTTTACCAAACTTACAAAAGCAAAAATTTCAAACTGTGAAGGGGCATATAAGTGGTTGGGGGGGTGAAGCCCCCCACTTTGTTTAGTTTGTAATGATGTGCTTTTGTTATTGGGCTAAGCGATTTCTTTCCCAGGGAAAGAAATTGCTTATATGCCTCTTCATTGTTTCACATTTTCACTCTTGTCAGTTCAGTAAAGACGCATTCAAACTTTTGCATATTCAACAATATAATAGGGACTCCAGTGTGCCACACTGACAAAAAGCATTCCACCCTTAATGTATTGTACATCCTCTGTAGGTATAACAAATCTGGGGATCAATGGCATGTCATCATTACAGTTCTAGGAGAGGCTTAATTCTGTAATCCCCAGTCTCACTAAGTATATTCATACATCTGTGTCATGTTGTAAATGAAAAGGTTACATACCTGATGGAGTACAATACTCCTCTGTTGATATGTGCAGATGTATAAAGTTTTAGGCAACACATTTACTGTGTGAAGAACGTCTCAGACAGACTGGTTCCGCCAGCTAGCTGATTGTCTTTTTAACATGGTTCTCATTACCAGGTGATTGGCTCACAACCAATCCATGCTTTTGAACTGCTAATTGCAACCAGCACAGCTGATCTGCAGTATAATTAGCTAATTACATGCAACCACTGAACAAGATATAAGGCCTTCATGTAGATTAGAAGCCTTCTCTGCTATGTTGTGCTGGAAATTACTGGGGTCAAGAATAGATACTAAGTCATCACAGAGAGTATGTCTGCAGTAGCTATTTTTTGCATACAGATGTGTGTGTTACAGGCTGCAGCTGATGCTGCTGGCACTAGACACAGATAGGGAGTGTGAGGGGAGCACTTTGGATGACAACAAGCTGTAGGAGCAATTGTGGGAGCTGTGACAGCCTTGTGATAGAGGCAGAGCCAGACTGAGGGTACCCATTCCACTGCAAATTCAGTCATGTGTTTAAGATAAATATGTTAGCCAATGGTATCATTAACCAGGTAACAGGCAACATGTTTGTTGAGTCCTTGAGCAAAATAGGGGATAAATATACCATTATGCCAACCATTTAGGCAACTGTCAAGCCATGTGTTACATTATGTTAGTCATTTGGAACATGTGTGATGGCAATCATTGCTACTAGCAAGACCTTCATATATCTATGTTAGTTGTGCAGCTGTACTAATCTGTAATATCATTATGGAATGAGTGTGCACTGAAGTCTGAAATTAGTGGGCCTCCTTTGCATTACCTAAGTTAAAATCCTCTGTGAATGCATATCAATGCATGACCTGACACTTTAGGCACTTCTAGTGCTGCTATAGGGATATGTGAAGTGTGTTCCTATCTGCAGGCCTGTGACTTCCATCAGAAAAAAACAGACACTTCATTTGAAATGCATTGTGTGGATAAAGAGTGCATGACTCAGTCATTCATTTTTGGCTTTACAATAATGTAATTTAAATGCTACATATCACTGGATTTGAACCCAGGACCATGTGTTGCAAAAAGTACTGCTTGCAACACATTTAACAGACTAAGCAATTGAGCTACTGTTACAGCATATGTATTTGTCAAGATATAAGTGGACACATACAGGCTGTGACATACCTCCATTACAGCCATTATTATGTGCCTGGCATCATAAGGAAGTATTTCTCCACCATAGTCACAGTTGAACATGTATTTTGCCATTACTGTTTTAGCAGGTGTATTTCTAAATGTTGCTGATAAAAGTGGACATTTACCTGCTATTACATTCCTCACTTACATCCATTATTCTATGTCTGTCTTTCTAGTGATGTAGGCCTGTACCAGACTCCAAATTACACTCCCAGTTTTTCCAGTACTCTTTCAGCAAGTTTGCGTGACACTGCACGATGTGCAGCTGTGCTTAAACATGCTTAATGACAGTAACTTGCAGTTGTTTTGTCTAAACCACCTGTTTTAATTAACAGCTGTGTGGTGTGGCAGGTTAATACACTAGTCTGCAGGCATGATGTGGTCTTGGGTTACAAATAGGGCACAGGTGCACATGTTTATTATTATTTTAAACTCATATATCAATATAGCCCCATTTAACATATGTAAGAAAAGTGGCACTGCATACCATGTCGTACAAAAATCTTTAAAGAAAGGAAAAATGGGGATATAAGGAGCATGGTGAAATGGGGTGCAAGCAGAGGGAAAACATAGTGAAAGGCAGGTAGGGATGTGCAGGAAGGGTGTAGGATAGAGCAATAGTTATCCATTTCTTGTACAGTAACAACTGTGCACTATAAGAATTTGTAGTTGAATTTGGACTGCCTCCCCCAGAGAGAGTGGTGAGGATGACATAACTGCATGTCAAGCCAATTGGACCAAATTATGTGTGTCCAGTAGACACGTGCAAAACGGAGGGCTATGTGTGGGACAATATATATATATATATATATATATATATATATATATATATATATTTTTTTTTGGGGGGGGGGGCAGGTGCCCACTGTTTTTTTAATGTGAAAGTGTAATGCTGGAGAAGGGGCATAGGTTTGTGTGGGAGAAGCAAGTTGGAAAGGTGAGGAAGCTTTTGCATACAGACAAGACAGCAGACAGGGATGTTATGTGGCACAAGAGGAGGGTGAACATCTTGGATGGGGATGGTGTTGTGGAATCGCAGTCTCAAGTGCCTCCACGAGATAAGAGTGTGACTCAAGTCTCACCCATGTGACTGTCAGCTCTGCTTTATCACTGCCCTTGTGGTGGCAGTGGTGGAGACTGATATCCATGGTGAAGTTGCCACACCAGGGTGGTGAGCATGGCCTCCATCCGGCTCAGGTGATGTTCAAAAGTTTGGAAGAACATCCTGTGCACCAATCCTGGCAGTTCATCATGAGTGGCAAAATTATCCCCTCCACCACCGGTCCCAGAGGTAGGGACCCAGCCCTGGCCTGTGGGGCAGAACTACCCAATGCCACAGGTAGTGCAAGAGCAGCAAAGGGGTACCACCAGGTAGTGGCCCAGACATGCTGGGTATGGGTGCCATAGCTGGAGGAGCCAAGGTAGGTGGATCACCTGGAACCAGTCTACCTTGCCATGCTGTAGTAAATTAGATATAAAGATAAGTTAAGATTAGGAAAAACCAAAACAGTGTTAGCATTAACATAACGGAACATAATATTGATTAATACAAATACATGTTAAGGTATATTATGTACAACACAACAATAAATAAAACGGTAAGTATCTTATTAGCAAACCAGTATAAAATAACTCATAAAGCCAACACAACAGTTAGTTTAACGGAATATATTAATATTAAATCATAATAATAAATAACATTAATAAATTAAATGATTTGCAGATGATATTCATACACAGACTAGTAATACATACATCTATAAATGTGCAGTTACACTTGAGTACAGTGACTGCAATTCTTCTATATGTGGTGTACGATGTATATACCTTTCAAACTGTTATCATGGGACAGTATGGACCAAGCACTAACAACTGCAGGAACACAGCTACACAGAACTGTTTCACATACTGTGCTCATAATTACTAACAAGGTGTTCTGCAAACAGATGTGCAAATACATTGTAGTCCAGGTAAACATTTATCTGCTAATCAAGGACCACGTAGATTGGGCAATTGTCATTACATTAGAAAAATCATGAAAGTTGAGAGGTATGTTTGTGTACATTAAATAGAATAAACAGCTGCTATGCCTTAGTTGGCTGCATGGGAGTGGAACCCAACAGCTGTGACTCCACGGGACATGTGCACTTAATGTAACAATTAACTGCTGTCAGATTAGAACCCACAGTGAATACGCCCCTAGTACACTTCTTTTTACACAGCGGTTATCAAAGCACAGTCCTGCTTTGCACTTTATTGTTATTGCACCTTAGAATCTGTGAATTACACACTATATGTGCCAAGAATCTGAGCTACCTTGCCCATATACTTTGCTCCTGGAGTAGGGGAATAGATAGTGTTATTTGAAGAAAGTGGTCTGAAGACAGCCTTGAACCATACAGTGGGTTGTGCAATACATTTATCAGGAAATTACTTTTGCATTCTTTATTAGTTTCCATTATACGGTTGACAACAGTCAGACTTGAACACATATGCAGTGAATACAGCCCTATTGCATTTCTTTATACACAATTTAGTTATCAAAGCACAATCATGCTTTAAACCTTATTGTTTATTGTTATTGGTACATTTATTCTTTATTGCACTACAGTTATCAAAAAATATCTGGGCATACCACACTCATCAGTGCTTCCTGGCCAGGCACCCTGCATGTGACTGGACATTGCGAGCCCATTCAGCTGCAGCTGTTGGGAGAGAAGCAAACCATTATGCATACCAGTTTTGCACAGATTCACTTTGTATGCATATAAATCACTGGGAAACATACTTACATAACTGTGGGGCATGCCCATCCCTTGCTTCTTGAACCCAGCTGTCCAATGTTCCACTCTTCCTGCACTTTAGGTCATCAAAGTGGTGATGACACTGTTTACCAGTGCAGAGAATACCAGTAGCACTGGTAAGTTCTCTAGCCAACTGATCCCATGCCTCAGACTTACATTCTGAGCCCTGGTAATTGCCCTGCAGCAGCTGGAGCTCATAGTTGTTGACCAGGAGAACAGTAAACACTCTGGACTCCTGCACACCCCAACTCTGCACCAAAAAGTGGATTCCCTCACCACCATCACCTTGTACATCCACAGTTTAGTACATACTGCAATGAATGCTGTGAATTCCCACCTATTGGCCTTAATATAGGCTTCTTTCCTGACTTTACACATCTTAGTGTGACAATCAAAAAAGCAAGGCATTGCTTAGCATTGTGTAAACCATCTGAGCATCGCGTAAACCCTTACAACTGTGTTTTAGCGAAGCTTAGCAACATGCAAACAGGAACAGCTGTCGAGCATGTCTAAGCGGTGCTTAGCATCATGCAGTTTACCCAAATTTAACGATTTTGTTTTTGGATTAAACCACCTTTTAGGTCACCTGACACATTTTGTCAGCAATAAATGTAAAAAAAGCTACGCCACCCTCAGGATTTGAACCTGGGACCTGTTACACTTTATGCTGTGACTCAACCTATTTATCTACGTGGATAGTGAGAAAACCAGTCCTACTTACACATATACTTCTAAGCTACCTTTTTGGCTTTGCTAAGCAATGCGCCACACCACACAAATGGGCATTAAAAAAAAAGTAGACGGTAAATTATTAATTACATCCAGTTTCTATTTTTAGAAGGCTGGCAGGTGTCCGCTGTGTGTGTAAGCTTTCCATGCTGCACAAATGGGAGTATAGTCAGAAAATATATTTTGAGTCAACCTGTTTAGTTAATATGAATGTGCATTTAATCTGTACATGTTGGAAGTTGTGTTTACGAATAATGTCTTTATGTTTCAAAAACGTTTTATAAACAAACTAAAGGTGTAGCCATGGGGACATCCATGGCTAATACGTCCGCCAGCATTGCAATGAATTTGTGGGAAAATTAGTATGTTTTGTCTGAATCTAATATATACAGGGGGAATGTTGTGTTCAATAGGAGATTTATAGATGACTTTTATCTCATTCGGGACAATCCCCTTGATGTATTAAATGACATTGTTTCTTACCTCTGTACGTCTGCTTGTTTTCTAATATTTAAGAAAAGTGTTTATTATAGGAAGCTGATTTTCTAGATAAAACATTTATTAAGAATGTTAAGGGACAGTTAGACATTACCTTATATAAAAAATATATTAAAAGATGCATCTGCCTGTCAAGAGATGGTGTGCACCCTCCATTTATTTTTTGAGAATATAGTTAAGACTCAGATGACATGTGTTGCTAGGCTGCACACATGAGATACTAACATGACTGCTCAGACTGATTCCTTATTATTACTTATTTATTTATTTACAGTTTGATTACCAGGGAAGTCCACGGGGCCCAAATGTGCCCGTTTTCAGTGGAGGCCTGGGGGGAAAAGCTCCACAATACATAATACTGCAAAGATACAAAAGTATAAAAGGTACAGTATATAGTACCTTATAATACCTTATAGTATAGCATAAGTATATAGTACAGTTTACAGATGTGTACATCCAATAACAAGCATGATCAACAACGGTCACTGCGATCGATCTAAGGGCTGTACTATACGGATTCATTTAACATACGTTCTTACATCTGAAGTGTGGAAACATGTTACATGCACTCATTTAGAGTGAGATCCTATATACATTACTTACAAAGTTGAAATCATGTTTGAGTAGCTATATGAGTTGCAGAGAGCTTGAATCCACTCTAGGAAATAGTTATGTGAGTTATAGAGAGGTTAGGAACCCAGGAGAAAAAAAAAAACTCTTTGGGGCATTTCCTTAATAGAATTAGGTAGGGTGAAAGCAGGTACATTTCCATTTGGGTGACAGTTATGAGAAAAGCTGGGTTTTGAAGTTTTCTGAGTTTGATATTGTCCTTCGTGTGCAAAGAAGATAATTCCATTTCTTGCCTAGTGAGACAGAGAGGAGAAGTTGGCCAGCAAGTCTTTTAGGTTTGTGGATAGTAATTAAGTTTTGGTGTTCAGACCTGAGAGTTCTATTCAGGGTGTAGGGGGGAAGGATGTTTGTTAGGGCCGGACATTTTGTTGGGTGAAATACAAGTCTGTGACCAGTGGTAAGTTGGAGGTAGTGTAAGTAGTTAGTGAGTTCTAGCCAGTTCAGAGATTGAACAGTAAGGCAATGATGGGTGGAATTTTTGGATTTTGTGGCAAATTTAGAGATCTTATTATAGAAGTTTTCTAGTTTAGAGGTGATGGAAGAGGTCAGGTTAGTTAGAAGAGGGCCTCCATATAATAGCGATGGGAGAAGGTAGGTAGTGGCCAGGGTATGCCTAGTAGAGTTGGAGAGAAAGAGATTGTTTCTGTAAAGCATACCTAACTTTTGGTGGGTTTCCTTTATATTTTGTTGAATGTGGATATCGAATTTGAGGTGTTCTTCTATAGTAATACCAAAAAGTTTGGTATCAGAGTTTAATGGAAGGGGCTATAAGTTAAATAAACTTGAATATATTAAGGAACAAGTTTTATAAAATAGACAGATAACTGTGAAATCTATTTTTTTTGAATATCAGAACAAAAACTTAAGTAATAACAATAATGCGATGAATAAAACACTGTAAAATTGTAGGTGTATTCTTACTTTTGACTGGAATACTTTTAGAGTAGAAGATATTATTAAAAACACTGTTTAATTTTATTTCAAGTCCCTCAGGTGAAGGAAGTTTTTAATGAAGGTCCTACCTTCAGCTATAATAAGTCAACTACACTGAAAAATAAATTGTGCTGTAAAGAACAGGTAAAGTTGTTGGTTATGAATCTAATAGAATGGGTACCTATATGTGTAACAGTTGCAGTTTTTGTAAACACATATATACTAATAAGAATATTTTGTATCCTTTGAAAGGAACTGTTTTCACATTAAGACCCTACGGTACTTGTGAAATTAAAAAATTAGTATATATGGCCAAATGTTGTAAGTGTACTGGCTATTATGTAGGTAAAACTAATCAGAGACTTAAGGATAGAATATGTGGACATACGTTGGAGACTAGAAAGTAACTGGAAAGTAATGCCTTTTATACACACGTTAAATTCTGTTGATGCACATATTTTAATTTCGTGATTCTATATGTTGTACCAGAGTTTATTAGGGGATGTGATTTACAGAGTTTAACTGAAAAGGAGGAATGCAAATTGATTTTGCATTCAAGGGTGCAATATCCACCCTGAGTAAATGAGACGGTATTAAGGCAGTTTTTAAAGAACTACAAAGTAAAGTAAGATGACTGTTTATTTACATTTTAAATTGTTTTATTATATGATCTTAATTATTTAATCACTTTGAATTTCTTTTATTGTTGAATGTATAAATATGTGACTCTACTTTTGAATTGTTTTTGCCTGAAAAAGCATTTTTGCAAAAGTTTCCTTGCGAGTAACGATTTTCTGTTATACTCATTGCTCCAGAATGCTTAATGTAGGATGTAATAAAACTAAACTGTTAACTGTGGTAACAGAAGCAAGTGTTTATACAGGCTGTAGTAATAATAAACTGCTTACTCTGATATCTGAAGTCAATGTGAACACAAAATATAGGGAGGTGAAACTGCTAACCGAATTACCTGAAGTAAGGGATTATGCAGGATAATAAACTACCCACTGTAGTACCTGAAGTAAGTGTTTATATAGGATTTCCTAATAATAAATTGCTACATCTGGTATCTGAAATAAGTGTTTATACAGAATGTTCTAATAATAACCTGCTAATAATTATAAATGAAGTAAGTGTTTATACAGGATGTACTAATAATACACTTCTAACGGCGGTACCTGATAAAAGCATTTACATGGGATGTATTACTGAGAAACTGCTAACTATGGGTTCCTGAAGAAAGTGGTTATAGAGACTGTAGTAACAATAAACTGCTAACTGTGGTACCCAAAGTAAGTGTTTATACAGGATGTACTAATAATACACTTTTGATGGTGGTACCTGATGAAAGTATTTTCACTGAAAGTATTAATGATAAACTGCTAGCTGTGGGTACCTGAAGTAAGTGGTTAGAGGCTGTACTAATAAGAAACTACTAACTGTGGTGTCCAAAGTTAATGTTTTTCCAGAATCGCTAATGATAAACTGTTCACTGTGGTACCTGAAGTGCTTATACAAGATATTCTAATAATAAACTAATAGATATGGTACATGAAGTAAGTGCTTATACAAGATATTCTAATAATAAACTAATAAATATGGTGCCTGAAGTAAGTGCTTATATGAGATATTCTAATAATAAACCAATAACTGTGGTACCTGAAGTAAGTGCTTATACTAGATATTCTAATAATAAACTAATAACTATGGTACCTGAAGTAAGTGCTTATACAGGACATATCGGTGTTAAACTGTTAACTGTATATCTGCTGTAAGCATTTAAGCTGAATTTAATATACCTCTGTCTGTCTATAGTAAATGTTTTTATTATACATGCAAATGATAAACTGCTAACTGCGGTACCTGAAGTGTTTATACAGAACATACTAACGCTAAACCACTAAGTTTGTTACCTGAATATTTATGCAAGCTGTACTATTGATCAACTGCTAACAATATTATCTGAAGTAGATGTTCATGTATGACATAGTAATGATAAAATGCTATGTTCTTGATGTATTTATATTTGCCATACTAATGATAAACTGCTAATTGTCATATACTAAATAACTGTTTATGCAAGTTATACTAATACTAAGTCTTTTCTCTGGCTGTAGCAATGATAAACTGGTAACTGTGGTACCTGAATTAAGTATTTATTCAAAAAAATGCTAACAATCAACTGTATTTAAAGTAAGTTTTCCTATAGCCATGCTAATGATAAGCTGCTGTTGAATGCAACTCCTGTACTACAGTTCTCATGTAAAGGGCGAACATCTGCAGGATGTTCTCACTCTAATTTAACTCCCATGTTGCACAAAGTAGAAGAATATGCCAACATTTCAATTTTCAGATCAAGAAAAATTGGTTCAGTTATCTGCATGATTGTTTGAAGACATTGACACAGAATGCTACACCATATAAACCTTGTTAAACATATAAATACCAGATGTGCCCCATTTTCGTCTGACATCATTAGCTACTAAAATTCATAACTCACATATGTAATATTTGGTTAGTTCCTTTAACTGTTAATCAGTGTTTTGTAATGTTCCTCCTGTAAGTAAAATATATTTCAGCTGCAATTTTGAGTACAGTAATATATGTATGCTTTTATGAATTTGTTTTTTTTTCAAAAAAAAAATTTTATTGGCAATTTTGTTTTAATAATAGACCAAACAAGAAGTTATAACAAGATAAAAATACACAGTATACTAATAAAAAATCAACAAATTCAACACAAGCAATCCCACAAGCTGTCAGAAAAACATAATATAACAGTAATTAAATAGTACTAAATATTGGAATTAAAACTACAAACCACTGAAATTAAATCAAGAAGAAATAAGGAGAAGTGTATTAACCAAATTTTAAATTTTTAGATAAAGGGCATTCTTCTTAGGACTCTTACTAATTGTGAGCAGCCATGCCATGTATGTAAATATGAATGAAAGTTATTATTCCAACAAAGCTTAGATCCATCCATCCAATTTCTAGAGATGTACAGTTTTCATGAGAGAAAGGCCCAACATGGGCCATAACAATCAAAAGAAGAAACTGTACACATAGGTATGTGTGAAGGATGGCTAGTTCAACAAAGGGTTGGAATTGTGGTATCCTATTTTTGAAGACGGACCTTTAACTAAGTCCAAAGTTTATGAGTATGATAACAGGGACCAAAAGATATGAAATAAGTCAGCATAGGGTGCTGGAGCAGCAGGAGCAAGAAATTTTGCTAGTCTTGCTATTTTAATAGTCTAGCTGGAGTAAAATATGTATTATTGTTAATCATCAATTGTAAATAAAAGATTCTTAAATGGTTTTTTATTAACTAATAGACAAAGCTTGTGAAGCTTCTGATCATGTGAAAGAAGAGGTGATAACTATTCCAATAGTTATTTAAAGACATGGATATAAAGATGATATAAGTATAAGTTTATATGAATTAGAAACCATTTTATTGGGTAAGATTAGATTATGCAAAACAGATTCTAATAAGGATATATATTTTGTCCATTATCAAAAAAGGTGTATAAATCATTACTTAATTTATCGATTCTCAATTGTCTGATTATCGATAAATATTTATATTTATCTTCAAATATTCATTATAGGTTTTAAAATGATTCATTATTACAAAGTAGTAAATCCCAGAGGTTTTTCCTTTAAACTCCGGAAAGATTAACAGACAGGAATTATTATTAATTGTATTATTAGGATTTAGACAAGGGTTGAAGTATAAGGGTTTTATTAAAATTTATAAGTTTCATTAAGTTTTGAAAATAATTGACTTATTGGAATTTTAAATTGAGAGTTTGACGAGAAAGTTTTTATCTTTACGAGAAAAGGGAGGGCCTCCGGATTTCAAATTAGACTTAACATGTTGAAACCATATTTTTAGACCATAAGGGATAAGAATTATAATAACTAATCTCTAAATTTGGAAATAATGAATAACCTACATAAGCCGAAATGATGAGTAAAGATAATTGAAAATTTGGCAGTCCCATTTGTCCAATTCGATTTGGGAATAGTTAGTTTATTATATGCAATAAATTTAATTTGGATACCAGATACTTTTAGATAAATCCTCAATTATTTTAGTCAAAAAGACTTTGGTATTATCTGATCTACAGAGTTGATATGAAAGAGAATTAGTAGAGAATATTCATTTTAATTATTTTAGCTTTTGACAAGAGAGAGAATCGAGATACTTCTGCCACCTAAGAATATCGAATTATATGAAGGACCATGATTTAAGGAGATTTATTTGAATGTAGATGAAATTTTATGATTGAAGGAAACAGGAAGATTTAATAGAAAAAGTAATTTTAAAGGAAGACATGGTAATAATAGGAAAGATACCCTGAGGATGAATAGGAAAACGCGATGATTGAAAATTGATTTGATAACGGAAAATTAGAAAAGATCTCAATGGAGGATTCAATCTATGAAGATCAGTGTTAGGAAGAAAGTCACACTAAATCATCAGCAAAGCTGACAAAGGAACCGTGGTATCTATATATCTAGGAATCAAGCATGAACTGTATTTGATTTTATATAAAGGAATATTTGTTCATATAAAGGAATAAAAGGAAAGGAGATAGCGGACAACCCTGTCTAGTACCATTAGTTATTCGTATTGGTTTTGATAAAATTTTGTTTATCCACAAGCAAGTCGATATAAAATTATATAAAACTTTATCATATCTAAATTATTATATATAACTTGATATCTATGAGAAAAAAAAGAAACATCCAGTATCAAAAGATCAAACAAAAATTGCCGCATCTAAAATCAAGTACAATTGATTTGTCTTTTCGAATATGCCATGAATTAAAGTATTATTATTATCCCAATGATGTTACCTGACATAAGGCCCGATTGTTCCTTGGATATATAGATAAGAAGAATTTTTCCTAAGCCTATTTACAAAGAGGCTATTTTTTAATGTCAATATTATCAAAAGAAATGGGGCCATAATTGTGCGGATCTGATTTTGTCCTTGATTTTTTTAAAATTAAAATCTGATATGTTAAGTAGATCTTTACAGATCTGTTTTACCATGTAAATTACATAATTATATACTTTTAATAATATAGAAGAAATCAATTTTAAATAAGTTTTAAAGATCAAACGAATCCGCCAGTGATTTATGATTTCTTAAAAGAGACATTTAGAGATAGCTTCTTGAATTTCTTTTGTAGGCTTATAGGAGCTGAAAGAAAGTCACTTGACTTTACTTCTATGGAGAATTAAAAGTCAATCATTAAGAAACTCAATCATATCTTGTATTTCCAATTAGAATGTATGTCCATTAGAATATATGTCAGAAAAAGGTTAGAAAAAGTTGTATTTATTTTTGGTCAGATTAATAAATCTTAGAGATAAGATAAGGCCGAGATATCTTAGGAGGTAAGATTTGTTTCTAATTAATGGGTTGTGAAATTTAGATGGAGTTTGTGCCCATTCAGTTTAGGTTGCATTCATCCTTTTTTACAAATTTAGTTAGGGTTGTGTTTACGAAGAAGTAATTGGAATTGTAAGTCATTTATTAAATTATCTTCTATTGGGACCATTTATTTTTTTGTTGTTTTTCTAGTTCTTCTTTTTTATTTGTAAGCTCCATTTCTTTGTCTTTATTTATTATTTTTAAGAAAGAGGCTTTATTAATTAAAATACCTTCATATATAAGCTGAGGTATATAAGCATTGTATATCTAAGGGTATATCAGAAATATTCAGATTAAGAGTAAGATTAGATTTAATTTCATTAATTTCTGAGTAAAATATTATGTTATTACTTATTTAAATTATTATTGAGTATTTAAACATTATGTTTAGAGGGGGAATTTTTTTTGAATAGGGTTAATATTTATTGAAATCTTAGAGTGATCAGAGATGGATCTTTATCCAAGAACAGAACAAAGATTTGGTGTGTAAGAAATTAATTGATTAAAAAGAGTCATCATCTGACCAAGATTTGGAGCATTTTGAATATAAGATGTATAACTCCTCTTTCGTTATCTGGTCCTTCAAGAGAACAGGGTCAGTAAAGACAAAGTCAACATCAAACTTCTCCAAAGCAGAGGAGGACGGTCGCTTTTATGAATTTGGTGTTTTATTACCTTTATTGGCATACTTCATAAAAAAACTTCAGATTGTGAACAATTGAACATAATGGTTTAGGATTTCTGTCTACTCTTTTCTGGAGCAAATAGGTGGTCAGTATTTTAGCATTTGTGAATACATCACAAGAAAATGCATATCACTAATTACTATTTTAATATAAAGAGTAGGTTAGGATATGTCAGCACCACAAACGAAAAAAAATAATTCTGTAAGAAAACAATATAGAAGCAGGCAAACCACTGCTTGCATCTTTCTTTGGTTTTATATGGAGGCTAGGATCTTCCCTCTTGCTGTTTTTTGCCTTTCCATTAGCAATGTAAGCTCCTAATGCAATCATTTAAGATCACGGTTCCCTCCCTAAGAGATGTATACCATCACACAAACTCAAGCATATATCCTTCATAAATGCCAGTGCCCAGTAATGCTAAAGCCTTGGAATCTGCAACATGTATTAATTATATCTTGTATTCCTTATTCATACAATAGAAAGGCATTATCTCACAGAATTTTAATGTGCATGTCATTTTTATAATGCCCCTCACAGGTTTTTCTTACCCTTTTTCTACTCTCCCTAGCTCATAATTAACCTCTCCATTTACCCATTTACCCCAGATTGGACATGACATCCAGTTTTCCTCTTTTTTTTCATTTCTCCAAGACTTTTGGGTTTCTAATACCATGAAAGGGAATGGACCCCATTCCTAAGTCAAAGTACGATTAAAGATCATGAAATTCGTATTGTTTTGATCTTTGATATTAGCTGTAAGTGCTCTTTGCAGCATTCACAATGTGCCCAGTAATGACTCCTTCTGCAATCCATATGGCATTAAATGCATCAGTAACATATCTAAGTACAACTGCAAATTATTTTTTTATAATATCTATTACTCCTATTTATAGGATATTTATAATATCTATTACTCCTATTTATAGGATATTTATAATATCTATTACTCCTATTTATAGGATATTTATAATATCTATTACTCCTATTTATAGGATATTTATAATATCTATTACTCCTATTTATAGGATATTTATAATATCTATTACTCTTATTTATAGGATATTTATAATATCTATCACTCCTATTTATAGGATATTTATAATATCTATCACTACTATTTATAGGATATTTATAATATCTATTACTCCTATTTATAGGATATTTATTATATCTATTACTCCTATTTATAGGATATTTATAATATCTATTACTCCTATTTATAGGATATTTATAATATATATTACTCCTATTTATAGGATATTTATAATATCTATTACTCCTATTTATAGGATATTTATAATATCTATTACTCCTATTTATAGGATATTTATAATATCTATTACTCCTATTTATAGGATATTTATAATATCTATTACTCCTGCTATTATTGGAACTTTCTGGGTCACCTTCCACATGGCCCTCATTTCAGCTTGCAACTCCTGGTATTTTATGACTTTGTGTCTCTCTGTACATAAGATACTGTAGTCACTGGGTGGAGAAATTTCAATGATCAATGCTACTTTTGTCTTCTTTTCATGGACCACTATATTTGGCTTTTTCATATCCATTTTTTGAAGTTTTGGTAATGGGTGATCCCATGTGCTACAAACTTCAACATTTTCTATAATAATTTGTGGCTGATATTAACAATGCTTCTCAGCTACTTCAATATTATAATGTTTGCACAGTCCCTAATGCAACAATTTTGCCACATTATTATGTCTGTCAGTATACAGCTGCTATTAGTATATCACAACCAGCAACAGGATGTGCGACTGTTTCCAATTCTGTTTTAGAAAACCTATATCTGTCTGTTCTTCCCACAAGTTCTATGGACTTTGTAAACCAACATGTACATAGTCCACTGTCTTAGGCTGCCAGTATTAACCTTTCATCTTTTGGTTTAAATTCACCTCTCCTTAACTATTCCTGCATCTGATACTGATCAACATGAGGTTGTTCCATGAGTTTTCTATACTTGCAACTATATTTATGCAGTTTCCAAATTTCTTGCCTTCTCATCTGGTCCTTCACCTTATATTCTCTCTTTTGTTTTTTTTGGCACATTCAGTTGCCTGATTTTTATCTACTTCTGGTTTGATTTTCATTCCCAGCTGACATCAATATGCTTCTGCTAAACTAATCAGGAAAGTCATCTTAGACTTATTCTCCTCATGTTTTAAAATATTCACTGTGTTTGGCTATTGTGAGGTCAGCAGTCCTAAGATTGCAGATATATACATGCAATCAATTTCAAGGAGGACCATACCTCCTTCAGAATGGGGAATATATAATCTTGGTATGCACTGATTATTATAAATCATTTAATGAGAGTGAAGCATCTTTCTTGTTTTCCTGCCCAACTGATCTAACACCTTTTGGAGCCAGCCAGTCACTCCAAAACTGTAAGTCAGGACAGGAAGAACAAATTGGTTTATAGCTTGGACTTTATTCCTAGATGTCAGGGTTGTTATCAGTATTAATTTTAGTCTTCTAAAATATTCATTAGGTTTTATTCACATTTGTTCATGTTTTATTATTGATCCTTCATCAATTCAGAATATTTATTTATACACTCCCTCTTGCTCAAGTTGTTTTATATCTCATTCCTGTCCCAAACTGATGTTTTCTTGGTGCTGCAGGTTTCCTGCATTAAAGGTTTCTCTTTCACATTTATCAAGACCAAATGACATTCTTATATCATCTGAAAAAGTTTTGATCACCTGCAGTTGTGTTTTCAGTTTGATTTCTAATGTGCTAAACAGTTTTAAATCGTCCACAAAAAGAAGGTGAGAAGTCTTTACACTTTGTTGTTTTCTGTGAGACAAATTGTAGCCGTGACCTAATCTGTTAAGTAGACAGCTTAATGGGTTAAGGGCAAGACAAAATAGCAGCAGTGACATTGTCACCCTGGAATATCCCCCTTTGAATTTTTATCCCTGCAGTAATAATTTGTCCTTTATCATGGCTTAACTGGAAAGTGGTTTGCCACTGTTTCATGGTTGCTGTAATATAATTGATCAGTGTGGGGTGTATCTTATACATTTTAAGCACTTTTTTATCCATGAATGTGGAATGCCATCAAAAGTTTTTTTAATCTATCCATGCCGTACTTAGATGCTTCACATTTTTACAATTCTCCATTATGACTATTTAACAACAAATGATCCTTTGCTCCATATGACTTTCTTTTGTTACCCTTTTGTTCTATTGCCATGATTGAATTTTCTTCTAAATGACTATTAAACTCTTCTGGCATCAATTCCAGTGTTGATATAGTTATAGTATAGTTTATATGTCATCAGAAGGCAAGTTATTGGCCTATAGTTTTTTAGGATAGCTTAAAGGTTGGCTCTAAAGTAGGAATATTATTTTTCCTGTTGTAAACCAGGTTGGTGTCTGTTTCAGGTGCCCATATAAGTAGTTCTTACTCATGACTAAATCTTCATGTAAAGATGTTAATACTTTTAACCAACAGTTAGGTACTGCATCTGGGCCTGGGGTTTTCTGGTTAGCACTTTTTCTTAACTTTGTTTCAATCTCTCTGGTTGTTATTTCATCCCATTTCATATCCTGAACATTTCAACTTCTTATTCTTTAGTTTATTTTTTCTATCCATTTAGCATCTTCGTTATGTCCCACAGGATCTTCATAAATTTATTTTATTTTATTTTATTTATTTTATTTTACATTTGTTGATCGGGCTAGTCTAACTGGATACATGTTCATTTTCAGTAGAGGCCCGGGGAGAAATGCTTCACATAAAAAACAAGAACAAACAGAACATTACAACTTCAGTTACAGTTCACTCGTGAGACACAATGGGTGTTACATGGTAACTTAACATTCAGGATAGATAATAGTAAAACAAAATAGAAAATCCTTTTTTGTTGTTGACCAAATAATAGCAGATGAAAAGAGTGTTGAGAAGGATGTGTGAGAATCCCAAAATAAAGTTATAAATACGGCACAGGAGAATAGGATAGTTATAAACAAAACTGGGAGAATTAGTTAAGGGCAGGGACTCGTCTATAAGGCAGTGAAATGACCATACAATCTTTCATGGGTACAATAAGTATAACTCAGAAGGTAGTGCTCTTAAAGTGGCTATAAAGTGAGTGACAAATTGGTGCTATAACTTAGGATAACAGGAAGAAAAAATCTTAGTCAGGGTTAGTACAAGGACATAGCCAGTGGGTTGTAAGGTAAAATTTGAGTTTCTTTTTGAATAGTGCAGTTGAAGAAAGAGATGTGAGTTCGGCAGTAAGAAGGTTCCATCTTTTTCCCACAGAAAAGGGACTCTCCTGCTTTATTGTTGGGTTTTTGTCTGGATACCAGTAGTTTATTCGCAGAGCGTAGGTTTGTAAGATTTTTATATGGGCTGACTAGACTCACGAGAATTGGTGTGTTACCTGGAAGATGAAGGGGTTTATGGGCAATAATCAGTTGGTGGAATAGAATTTGATTATGCAGTTTCAGCCAACCCAGTTGTTTCAGATTATGGCAGTGGTGGGTTCTGAAAGGGGAGCTGGTAGCAAATCTGGCAATGTTGTTGTTCATAGGTTCATAGGTTCATACTAGGCTATCTGCCCTGGGGCAATTATAAGCCTAGCCCGATTCTGTATGGCTTACACCACCCCTTGATTTGAGTATACTGTGCCCTTTTTTAAGGTTTAGTTTACTGTGCTTCTGTCTAATAGTGACACGGGAGTAATCCCTGGGACAAACCTACGATCCCCCATCCACTTATTGAGATTCTTCTTGAAGAGATTCAATGAGGTGCTCTGCCTCACATGAACTGGAATTCTATTCCAGAGCGAAGGGAGCCTCTGGGTTATGAACCTGTCCCTCCAGCAAGTTCTATTTATTTCTGTGCTGAGGTTCAAGTCCCTCGAGCATGTGGCTCTAAGGGATTTAGATTTACTGAGGTGGAGCATGTCCATTAATTCTGGATTTGACATAGCTTTGTATGTCAGGCATAGATCGCCTCGAAGTAGGGGTATGCAACTGAGTAGAGCTGGAGTTTTTTTAACCGAGCAGTATATGGCATCTGTTTGAGACCCTTGATCCTCTTGGTGAGATACTTTTGGGGTCTTTCTAATTGCTGCAGGTGTCGGGTAAGGTACATCCCAAAAGGGGCATTGTATTCTATGATGGGCCTGATGAGGGATGAATAAAGGGGCACGATTACCTCTCTTGATCTAGATGTGAAACCCTTCATGATGAGGTGGGTGTAGAAGGTCTTTCTAACCACTTTGGCAATGTGGTTTTCAAAGGAGAGATTGCTATCAACTTGGGTCCCCAGGTCCCTAATAACTTTCTCTGTACTTAATGGGTTTCCGCCTATGTGGTAATTTGTGGGCACATTGTTTTTGCCAAAGGGTATGACTATACATTTTTTGGCATTTAGCTTTAAACCATGGCGCTGGCACCAGTTATCTGTCTCTGTGAGACCTTTTTGAAGGATGTTTGTGTCAGCTGGAGAGTTGATTATGGCGCCCAGTTTGCAGTCGTCTGCGAACTTGGTGAGCCATAGTCCTCCACGTTGCCTGTACCTCGGAAAAGTATATACCGAACAAGAGTGGTCCCAGGACAGAACCCTGTGGGACGCCACTTGTGACCGGTTTTGAGTCTGACATAGCTCCAGCAACTCTCACTCTGTGGGTTCTGTCTTTGAGCCAGTTTGCAACCCATCTTGTGACATAGGGGGTTATATTTAAGCTGGATAGCTTATCTATGATGCCCGAGTGGGGTATTGTGTCAAATGCCTTTGCAAGGTCCAGATAGGCTGTGTGGACTACCTTCCCTTCATCTATGGCTTTGGTGACTGTTTCAAAGAAGTCAACCAGGTTCAAAAGGCAGGATCTGCCCTTGACAAAGCTGAACTGGGTAGGATCTAGTGTCTGTAGGTCCCCAATGTCTTTGTTTATGAGCTCCATGATGATCCTCTCCATAGCCTTGCAGACTAAGCTAGTCAGGCTTATGGGGTGATAGTTTCCAGGGTCCGTAGATGCTCCACCTTTGTGGAGTGGGACCACTGTTGCTGTACACCATTCTGTGGGCACATATCCTGTAGTGAGGCTGAGATTGTATAGCTGTTTTATTTGAGGGATTAGTTCCACTTGTAGTTCATGTAGGACGCAACCTGGGACGCCATCTGGTCCCATGGAAGCAGTGTTTTTTGCTTTGGAGAGGGCAGCCTTCACCTGAGCATCTGAGATGTTTGGGAGGCAGCCCTTTGCCGGGATAGATATTTGCTCTTTTAGGGGGTAGGGGGTGGAGAAGTTTGCACCGAACCTGTCTGCCAGGATATTGGCGATGTCTGTGGGTTCAGTGTATTTTTTGTCATTTAGAATCAACTCAGAACAAGTCTGGGAGTTGCATCCCAGGTTTCTAACATAACTGAAAAAAGCCTTATGATTGTCTTTGGTGTCAGCTTATTGAGGTTGCTTTTAGATAGATTTGTGTAAATAGAAGAGGAATTAAAGAGAGTTGAGATAAGGTTGGTGCGGGCAATAGTAGTTCTAGCTATGGGAGTAAGGAAGGGTTTAATTTTATATAGGGAGTCTAGTTTTCGGTTAACTGATTTTACTGAGGTGTTGATATGAGTATCATAGTTAAGGTTATGGTCAATAGTTACTCCGAAGAGTTTGGTGGTAGTGGCAGGAGATATGACTGTGCCATTATTAGATTTAATAATAAAGTCAATTGGGGTGGACTTTTGTGTAGGAGTAAAGAGCAATAGTTCAGTCTTTTTGGGGTTAAGGAAAAGACAACTCTGTAAAAAACATTCCTGTACTAGCTCAAAGACATTTTGGGTGAGGGACTGCATTTCAGATGGACCAGTAGCTGAGTATATTAATGTGGAGTTGTCTGAGTATTGTATGCATGTAGCTTGGGGGATATTTATAGTTAGAGCGTTTATAAAGATGGAGAATAGAAGAGGGCCCAAAACAGAACCTTGGGGTATACCAAGGGTGACAGGAAGGTGGGTGAATAGACTGTTGTCCCAAAGCACTGCTTGTTTCCTGTTATCTAAGTAGGACTTGAACCACTGTAGTGCTTGAGTATCAAGTGAGAGGGACTTAAGAATATTCAACAGTAGCTTATGGTTAACCATGTTGAATGCTATTGAGAGATCAATAAAGATTGGAGAGGACAGGGTGTTATTGTTGCGGTTTTTGTTAATGTGGTCAGAAAATGATAGGAGGGCAGTAGTGGTGCTATGGAAGGGTCTAAAGCCATGCTGAGAGCTAGCTAATAGTTTATTGAGGAGAAGATGGTCTAACATTTGTCGGTGGGTGCATTTTTCCATGATTTTAGCTATGGGAGAGAGAAGGACAATTGGAACAAAGTCAGAAAGGTCTGTTGAGTTGCCATCTTTGTGTAGGGGGATTATATGGGAGGCTTTCCAGATGGATGGGATGGTACCTTCTGTTATGGTTCTATTTATTAGGATAGAAACAGGGTAAGCTAAAACTTTAGCTGCTATTTGCAGATATTTGCTTTACCAGAAAGGCTCATCCAGACTCTGCTACACTTTGTTGTGAAGGAAAGGTTAGTTTGCTTTTATTTGTTGTGTTTTGTATTACTTTATTACCTTTTTATATTTTGAATACTGTGGTTTGTTTTCTTTACCTTGTGTTTTATTGCATTCTGCAAAAGACGCCACAGCTCTGTCTCTTCTTAGTCAGGCAGAAATTTTTTCCCACCTTCCTACCCAGTTACAGTTGTCTTGTTAAATACCACTGTCTTTCTAGTTGCCTGCCTCTTATGTTAATCTGACTATATATCTCATTTCCTCTCTGCTTTCACTGGCTTGTGTGAGTAATCACAAAACCATCATTTTTGAAATCCCTCCCCTTCAACTATTTAAATTTATTGGCCATCCTACTGTATTCCATAGTACCAGAATACAAAAGTGACCACCCCTTTCAATCCATCTTGCTGTTTTAAAAATAGTAACTCTCCACTAAACCTTAACTTTTTAAACAGGTAAAACTTAAGTTACCTACTTTCACATCTAACTTCTCTAGTGCACACTGCAGTGTGCATTTTTTTTCATCTTACCTTTAAGCATCCCGGTGACTAGCACTTTCTCTAATACCTGCTGGAAAGCACCAGGAAGCCTTAAACGGATACAAGCACTCAACTCTCCTTGTTAATAAGGAGAAATTAATCGTAGGCACTAAACAGCCTATAATTGCAAAGTACCTTGCTAAGGTAAGGGAAAACATCTCCTGTACTTTACAAAAAAAAAAAAGCACCAAACCAGGCATGTCCAAGGATCAGCTTCTGGTGATTTCTCCTGTCTACCTGGTGAACCTGGGCATACTGGGGCAATGCAGTAATTGCCTCATGTACACAGACAACCCTCTCTTCCTACCACCCAACACTACAACCTGTGAGAGATGCACTTACATAGCCAAAATGGAAGCAAAGCTCTCTCCACCCAAAATTGTGCTAGACAGTCAAGAGGAGAAGGTTAACACCCACACTACACCTCAAGCAACACATAGCCCTTCTAAACCCACACCACCAACACCCACATATACCAACACTAAATCCACATATGCAGAGGCCCTTAACTGTAACCTGCCCAAGCAACAAGGACCTCTGAAGCTGAAACACAAACAAACACCAATCACAACCAAAGTGTCACATAGCTCACAACACCAGTGTGCCACCCAGCAACAGCCCCTAAGGCAAGACAATGTACCTAAAACTTTACTCATAGGTGACTCTATAGTCTGGCACACTGATGTCCCACTCACCAGGTTGAACAAGGAGAAAATTACAGTCAGCTGCCTGTCAGGTGCCAAGATCCACCACATAACGCATGCACTCAAGTCACTCCACAACAAGTACAAATATGATTCTGTCATTGTCCATGTTGGAGTGAATGACTTGAGACATACCTCCCTGGACTACATGAAAAGAGACATGGAAGAGCTCTCGGATCATGTGGCCCAGGCAGGTATGACCCTAACCCTGAGTAGCATCCTACCTTCACCTAGAATGATACCACAATATAAGGACAAAATGATTGACTTCAGCAATTGGCTAAGCTTCTGGTGTCATTCAAAGGGGATCCCGTATCTGTCTGCCTGGGACGACATGATCGACAGACCACAATGCTTTGCCAGAGATGATCTGCACCTGTCACCCCTGGGATTCAGGTTACTGGCCTTTTTTAGGCAAAGTTCAAAGGACAAAACCACCACCGTAACAGGTACAAGCATGCAAAATCTGAAGGTAATGCTACTCAATGCTAGAAGTCTAAACCTCAAAATGCACTCTCTCGATGCACTCCTAAAAAGGGAGAACATCGATATCTGTGCAGTAACTGAGACCTGGTTCAAGGCTCCAGAGAGCACTCCTGCAATACCAGGCTACAACTCTTACCACACTTTTCGGCCACCAAACCAGGACCGAAACACTAAAGGTGGAGGAGTGTCAATATTCACCAAGGATATTCACACCACCACCAGGCTAGTTGCCCAACACAATGTGTCTGAAATTCTCCAGGTGCAACTAACACTAGGTAAGACTGCAATCCATATTGTAGCTTGCTACAGATCCCTCACCATGCCCCAAGATTCTCACTACACCTTTCTAAACATACTGGAAAATATTAAGATAGAACCAAACACCCTAATACTGGGTGATTTTAACTACCCTGCCATTAACTGGGAAAACTACTCATGTACCAACACCTTTGCCCAATAGTTCTTGGAATTCATAAATTCCAACGCCCTGGATCAACTAATCCATAGTCCCACCAGGGGCTCCAATATCCTAGACCTGGTCATTACCAACATGGGAAACTGATGCTCCACACCTATGGTCACCCCCTCGTTAGTCAGGTCTGACCATAAGCTAATCACTCTTAACTTCCACATCCCACCCCCACCCCCAGGTAAGGAAACCTCCATAAAAAACTTCTCCAAAGCCAACTTCATGCTACTCAAGTCAGAAGTGACAAACTTCATGACACCCATCCAGATGGGAACTGAAAGTTCAACTGCTGAATCCTACACTAAGGCACTGTACGAGCACATCCACTCATGCATGAATCGTGCCATCCCAAACAGAACCAAGATGCTCTCCCCCAGAAAAAGGAAGCCAGTCTGGTGGTCCCCTGCCATAAACAAACTTTACAACAAAAGGAAGAAACTGTTGCAAAAAAGAGGAAAATCCCAGGATGCAAAAAACTCCCTTACCAGCCTCAGTAAGAAACTGAGATCCCCCATAAAATCCTCCAAAGCTAGTTACGAAAATAAAATTGCCAAAGATTCCAAAGACAACCACAAGGCATTCTATAACTATGTCAAAAATCTAAATGGCAATGCTCAGATCTGCTCTGAGCTAAAACAGAATGGCATTAAATATACTGATCCCAAGGATATTGCCAATTTCCTGGCAGATCAATTCAGTGCCAAATTCACCCCCCTTTCACCCCCTAAATGGCCCATCTCAATACCGAAAGATTGCCAAATTCCGGTAATAATGGCCACTCAGGTAAAAAAACGCCCTCTCCAAAGCTAAGAATACAGCATCCATGGGACCAGATGACATCCTGGGCTGTGTACTACTTGAACTACAATATGAACTGGCACCTCACCTAAGTGTCATGTTTAACCATAGCTCACCTCAGGTTTCATGCCCACTGAGTGGCGCAGAGCTACAGTTATCCCACTCCACAAGGGGGGATCCACCTTGGATCCCGGAAACTACTGTCCCATCAGTCTGATGAGCCTTATCTGCAAGTCCATGGAGCGTATTATCATGGAATTTATAAACAAAGACATTGGCAACCTTCAAACACTGAACACCACTCAGTTTGGGTTTGTGAAAGGCCGATCTTGTCTCCTGAACCTGATTGACTTCTTTGAATCAGTCTCCAGAGCCATGGACAAGGGTAAGATGGTACACACAGCCTATCTAGACCTTGCCAAGGCCTTTGACACCACCCCCACTCTGGAATCATAGATAAACTTACTAAGCTGGGCATTAATCCCTACGTCACCCAATGGGTTGCTAACTGACTTACTGACAGAACCCACACTGTAAAAGTAGCCGACTCCAAATCCAGCTCCAGACAAGTGACAAGTGGAGTACCTCAGGTTTCAGTCCTGTGACCGCTCTTGTTTGGCATCTACTTCTCTGAAGTACAGGCCAACACTAAGGGACTCTGGCTAACAAAGTTCGTAGATGACTGCAAACTGGGAGCCATTATTGAATCCCCAAATTATGTGGATACTTTAAAAAAGGGCCTTGCAGAAACAGATGCTTGGTCCTAGAGCCATGGGCTCAAGCTCAATGCCAAGAAATGCATAGTTATCCCCTTTGGGAAAAAACATGTACCCGTGAATTACAATATAGGTGGCAGTACACTAAACACCTAAAGTGTGATAAGAGACTTAGGGACACAGGTGGACAGTGGTCTCACCTTCGATAACCACATCGCCACAACAGTCAGGAAATCCTTCTATGTAGCACACCTCATCACTAAGGGCTTTTCATCCAGAAAAAAGGAGGTCATTGTCCCACTGTACTCATCCCTCATTAGACCCATGATAGAATGCAATGCCCCGTTTGGTATGTACCTCTCAAGACATCTGCAACAACTGGAAAGACCACAGAAATACCTCACTAAAAGAATCAGAGTCCTAAAGCAGATGTCATACACTGACCACCTTAAAAAAACTCCAGCTATACTCTGTCGCATATCGTCTGCTCATACAAGGCCATGTCAAACCCAGAGCTGTTGGACATGGTACACTTAAAGATATCCCAATCCCTCAGAGCCACACGCTCCAGGGATCTAAACCTTGTCATCACAATAAACAAAACATGCTGGAGGGATAGGTTCCTGACCCAGAGACTCCCCAGACTCTGAACTAGATTGCCATACATGTCAAACAGAGTGCCTCTTTGGCCCTCTTCAAAAGGAACCTTGACGATTGGATGGGAGAAAAGAAATTCACCCCAGGGATCACATCAGTTGCTCTGCTAGACAGGGGTCCAGGGAAGTAAATAGTGTGGGAAGAAATAGCCAGGGAATTGTTATGGCTAGGCTTGTATAGGCCCTAGGGCTGATAGCCTAGTACCAACCTATGAACCTATATTTAGCATGCAAGAGGTCAGCAGAGGGGGTAGAAGGTTTGAGTTTTTGAAGAAGGGTACAGATGAGGGATGTAGGCACAGGTTGTAGTTGGAAAGTAGGTGAAGAGTTAAGTTAAAGATGTGGGTAGATTACAGGATACAGGAGGTATAAAGTTAGCAAGTGACTGGATGGCTTCAGCAAAGAAGATATTAAAGGAATCAGCAATTTCTTTGGGAGTCCCTTGGGCTATTCCTGATGGGATTGGTGTCTTAGAGTTGCCTGGATGTACGAGTCTATTGATACCTGACCAGAATTTCTGCGGTCTATGTTGATTGGCCTGTTGAAGTTGAAAGTAGTAGTTTCCTTTATCTAACAATATTGATGCTTTAGTAGAATTTCTAAGCTGTTTAAATTTTAAATGATCAGATGGGTCTTTAGAAGTATGCCATTTGGTCCAAATTTTGTTTCTTAGTAGATTTGTTTGCTTAGTTTGCTTTGTAAGCCATGGAGCAGTTTTTGTACTATTTCTAAGAGTACATGAACGGGCATGGTAATTCAAGATTTCTAAGAACTTCGAATTGAAGTATGCCACTGCTTCCTCTAGCTGGAGGTGTTTTAGGGGTGACCAATTGCACACACTCAGTTCATTTTGGAAGTGTACAGGGTTAAAATGTTTATTGGAGTGAGTTGTTCTAAAAGTTGAAGGGTAGGGAATATTACTCTTTTGTCTAATTACATGAGTTAGTGAGTGATCACTAATGTTGTCTGGCAGGATGTCTGACATATATGTTGGGGATTTTCTTTATTGGTAGGTTTATGAATTCTGGTGGGTGAGGTGATAGTTTGGGAGAAGCCATGTAGATTTATATGGTTAGTTGTGTTATTAGTATTACAGGTATTCCAGTCTATATTAAAGTCACCTAGCAGTATGTTCTTTTGTGGATAGTTATTGCAAAGCCAGCTAAGGATATTTTCTAGGGAGGTGATGTTATTACCTGGAGGAAGATATGAGCATATAATGTAGATGGACTTACAAGTATTTAGTTGTAGCTTAGTGATGAGAATTTCAGTATTGATAAGAGATGGTGGGTGAGTATCTAGTAGAGTAACTTGGAGCCCTGCTTTGTATATTAAGGCTATGCCCCCACCCTTCTTGTTAAGGTGATCTATTCTTAAAATACTATATCCTGGAGGGGTGATTTCATAGTCTATGGTTGCTGGTTTTAACCATGTTTCAGTTAGGCATAGGATGTCAAAGTCATGTACATCCAGTAGATCATGAAGGTGAGTGGCTTTATTATTTACACTTCGTATATTTAGATGAGCTATGAAGAGGGAGCTAGGAGATCTTGTAGGGGTGTGAAAGGAAGAAGGAGAGGGTCTAACGGGGTTAGCAGGACTATTATTGGTAGGGCCAGGATTGGGATGAATGTCACCATCCATTAGGAGGTGTTGGTGTAATCTATATGTGTGAGTTAGGGAAAGATTTAATATGTTATGGGTTCCCTTGACTTGGTAGTGTTTATAGATAATATGGATAACTATTTGGGAGGAGATAGTTGGTTGTAGATGTTATGTTGATGTGTTTAAGGGTGGCTGATAAAGCTGGTAGGGAATGTTTGTTTAAAGGGCTGGTGGAAATTAGAGTAGCTAAGATGTTCATAGGCAGTTAACATATAGGGAAGGAAAAGGAAAGGAAGAATTGGGAATTGGAGTAGGGGTTTGAGATATGCTGATATGGGTGAAATAGGCATTGTAATGAAGAAGTTGAAGGTAAAGAGTGAATAATTGAGGTATGTTATGAAGTGGAAGGAGTGATGTAGAATGGCGGGAATACTTTTAATGTGATGTGGTTGGGATTGGACAAAGAAGATGTGGAAGTGGCTAAAGAGCTATAAGGCTAGGAGCACTGGGGGTGGGTGAGAATTGGGAGTAGGTTAGGGGAGCAGAGTGAGCCTGCAGGGCGAACAGAGCAGGATCAGACAGGTAAGTATGTGAGTTCAGACAGAACAATCAATAGATTGCTAAGTTCTATGAGGGAACTATCAGGTAAGAAGAAACCCCGAGGGAGCACTAGAATAGGGGATGCCAGGGAACCTTTGGGTGGATGATAGGGGAGATGTAGATGTGATCTCCTACAACACTGCTGTATTTTAAGTTCAGCTGGTAGAGAGATAGGGTAACAAGGTTGGGAAATATACTTAGTGAAGGTAGCAACCTAGGGGAGTAAAGTAAATTGCAGCAGAAGAGGCTGATGAGAGAGAGGTAGTGAGGAAATAGGGGTGGGAGACTCAGGTTATTGGATATAGGAGGCTATGCAGGGAGGAGAAGGATTAGTTACTAACGGTTGAAAGGTGCCTGGCTGCTAGGCATCTGGCTAGATAGTGCATGAAATATAGTTGTGGATATTTAAAAAAGAACTATCAAACACTATTTTATATAACACATACTTTCTTGGTCACTTTGGTGCTAGGACACTGAGCTGCCTAGATTAGATAAAGGTGGCAGGTTTTAATTGTAAGGGGTCCTTGTTCTTTGCACAGTACAGTACAGAGGGATGGAGAGCTGTATAAATGGGAAAGTGTGGGAGTAACAAGAACAGGTCAGCAAAACATTTTAACAGAAACAGACTACAAAAATAAGGGTAGACCCACAGGCATTATGTCATTTGCAGTACTTGGTTGTTATTCTACACATAGTCTCATTAGTATAAAAAAGGACTGAAACAGTATAGGGCTACAAGTGGAACAGGGCAGCACACCAAATTAAACCATACTCAGAAAAAGGAACAAGACATGAATAGATAACAAATCCCTTTATCCCTCAATAAGCGCGGTGAGAGAAACTAACAATGATAGCTGATATTATTCACAGCAGCCATGTTCAATATAGCCTAATTGATCACTAATGGCATAAGCTCTCAAAATTAAAGTGTTTGGGGGAGGGAAACTCCTACAATACAGCCTTGCGTAGCCTTTAATTTTGAGGATTTCCCACTCGAGCTACATCAGCTATTAACTGCAGCCTAAATACAGTCTATACATATTAGTATTTCAGGCTCTTGTGGGTTACAACAGACGTTAAGTCAGTACACATAGATCGCTACAGATCATGAGAGCTACATCAGCCATTAAGCCAGAACAAATAGAGCGCTACAGAGCTTGTGAGTTGCAACAGCCATTAAGCCAGTTAGAATAGATCACTAAAGATCCAAGGGAGTTCGACTATGGGAGTGTTCAGTGGAAGTTGAGGGGGCCGCTATAGCATAGGTTCATATGAAGCTATGGGAATATACACTGTAACCGCAAGGTAGAGGCTAGATCCTTACAGCAATAAGCTCAGAAGCAAAATAATATTAGTTTAAACGCTGAGAGGATGCACAGTACATTAAGATGTAAGGGGAGGCTACAAGCTAACTACAGCAGTGGGCAGAGGGCTCCAAAATGTATCTATTTCTTCTTGTTTTTTTGTATTGTTTTCATTCCCTTTGCTTTGTTTCCCAACTCTCTATAAAACTTTTTTGGGTCATGTGTAAATTGCTTATTTTGTACTTTTCCTTTATATTTATCTGTATATCTTCTAAGTTTTTCTGCCTGTGCTAATATTTTTAGTTTATTATTTGCAATGGTGCATGATAGATCCTGATCTACCCTGATACCGTGAGATGCTTTTTCATGTCTGTCTTTCTGAGTATTTTTGTTGATCTGTATCCTCTTTTATACTCTTCTATCAGTGACACTTCTTATCTTAATTGCTTTATAGTTTTCTCTATTCGATGCTTCCATGATGGTATTCGCTTTCGCCCCCTCTTTTCCCTCACTACCCTGTGTTCCTGTGGTAGAACTTTATCAGTTATTAATTTAGCATCACAGTAACATATCCTGTTTACTTCTGTTATATTGCATGGATCTCTATGGACAGTCCTAATTACTGTGTTAATTTGTTTTATCAAACTTCTAGCTTTTTGGGTTTTATTGACTTTCCATAGCCTAGTTCTTTCAATGATTTTAATATGTCTTTCTATCTGTATTAAATAAAGCAACTCTTCTCTTAGATCACTTTCTTCTGAACTAAGGGCACATTCTTTGTTCTCCATTTCCTGTGGAGATTCTATAGAAAGTTCCAGAGCATCGTCTTGTGTGACATTCTCTTCAGTTTCATCCTGTGTCAGCCGCTGCTCTTTCATATGGGCACTCACTGACCTGTCACTCAACAACATTGACTGCGTCAGTTGTCACAGTTTTCTGTTCTTTCCCTTGCTGTGCAACTCCAACTAAACTTTTTTTCTGGTTTCCTGTTGAAGGCTTCAAATTATCTTCATATGGCAACTGATCAGATATTTCCCACTCCAATGGTTTCACCTTAATTTGGGGATCTATTGCTCTATTCTGCTGCAATGTTATCAGTTAGATGTTCTACACTAAATCCTTCACTTTGCAGATAATTCATAACCTCAGTTTCTATTTCTTTAACGTCTCCATTACTAATCAACTTTTCTGTTTTTCCTATTTGCTTTATTATTTTTTTATTGTAAAATGTTACATATCCGACTCCTTTGCCTGTATTTCTCTTCATATATCTTTGGTGCTGCTCTTTTTGCCTTAATTAGTTTTGCTTTCTCATTTGCATAAATATTACACCGTATTAAATCTCTTTTTCTTTCCCATGTCCATATTTCGTGTTCAGATGTCTCCTGATTTTCCTGTTTCTCCTTACTTGGAGGACTTGCTCCATCCTGCTGTGATGTAACCTGTGTTAGACTTTCTACACTAAATCCTTCACTTCACAGGTGTTACGTAACTACAGCTTCTAATTTTAACTTCTGCTTTACTAATATTCTGTTCTACATTCCCTCATTGTGATCTTATTCTTTTTTGTATTGTAAAATTTTACAAATCTGGATGCCTTTACCTGCATTTATCTTCAAACATCTTTGGGGCTGCTTTTTTCTCTGTACAGCTGTTCTTATGATGCTAAGGATTCAGTCCCTCTCTCACCCAGCCATAGCACCACTAGACATGTATCTTATTCCATTATATCCAGCTTCCATTCTTTTATTCTGCTAACAAATGGTTTGCAATCAGAAATATTTTCATCCTCTTATTTAGTCCTTTACTTCCTCTCCCTGGGTCTCCACTGAGGAAATTCCTGGTATTGTCTTCAGTATGTATGGCAAGGCATGCACAGAAGAAGCTGTTAATGTCAACATAGCATAAATATTGTGGGATATACATCTGCTGATATGTGCTTCTATTCCATCATCCTCAGCCTGTTTAGACTACACTCTGGCACAAATGTTTTTGTTTCTTTGTAATCTCTCATAGAGTAGGGACCTCTAAACTAACAATATTATTTATTTATTTATTTATATTTGTTGACTGGGAGTGTCCGACTAGACGTAGGCCCATTTTCAGCAGAGGCCCGGGGAGAAAAGCTCCACAGTTAAAATAAACAGACAGTAGTTACATTGGATTACATAGTGATTAACAATTTACATAGCAATTACTTACACCATATTTACAGAGAAGAACATAGTATATCAGTAGACAACTAGAATCTTTATTTGTGAAGTACATAACAGACATTAACAAATGTTACAATAAGAAGTTCCTGCTGTATAATAAGTACTAGGCTTATGAACATCTGAGCTTGCTATAATCAAGGTAGTTAGTGGAGTGGAAAGAAAGGTAGTGGTTGGATGGGGTGGGTGATATTAGAGTGGGAGTTGCAAGGGCATAGCCAGCATGTTTTTAGGTGCGCTTTTAGTAAAGTTTTGAAGTGGGTGCATGATGGTACGGAGTTAATTGTGGATGGGAGGGAGTTCCATAATTTGGCTATGGTGCAAGAGAATAGTGCTTCACCAGCAGAGTTATTGGCTTTAGTGATCTGCAAGGGATTTTTGTTGCTGGATCTTAGTGGTCTGGTGGAGCGATAGGGTTGGAGTAGATTCTGGAGGGATGGGACATTTAGTGGATGGTTTACTAGTTTGCGGGCGAGTGAGAGTTGATACCACTGAAGGAGGTGAGGGAGTTTAAGCCAGCCCAGTTCACAAAGTGAGAGACAGTGGTGACTACGGTAGGATGCCCCTGTGGCGAATTTGGCGATTTTGTTGTAGCAGGTCTCTAGCTTGTTTAGATCACATTGCCTTAGGTTGATATATATTGGAGAGGCATAAAGTAGGGTGGAGATAAGGTGGGAATTTGCTATTGAAATCTTTGCTGCTTTGGTGAGAAGTTACTTATTTCTGTATGTCGCTCCTAGTTTTTGTGGACTTTTGTTATAGTCATGGATATGTGAATGTCAAATTTTAGTTTATTGTCTATTTCCACACATAGCAATTTGGTGTGTTCAGTTGGGTATATAGTGGTGTTGTCTTTTGCTGTGATGTTAAAGTGAGAGTTGTTCTGAGTATGTTTGGTGGGTTGGAAGATGAGTAGTTTATTTTTGTTTGGGTTGAATATTAACTGTGCATCGGATAACCAAGTTTCAACAGAGGAAAAGGCTTCCTGTGTGACTTTTTGCAGTTTGGGTAGGGACTGGGCTGAGCAGATGATGGTTGAGTCATCTGCGTATTGTATGAGTGTGCCATGTTTGGTGGCAGATTCTAGATTATTGGTGAAAACAGAGAAGAGTAGGGGTCCAAGGATGGATCCTTGGGAACCCCTATGGAGACAGGTAGTTGGGGAGATATGTCATTCTGCCATACAAAGGATTGTTGGCGGTCAGACAGGTAACTCTGAAACCAGTTAGTGACTGATTGTGAGAAGGATAGGTTATTGAGGACAGAGATAAGTTGTTTGCGTGGGACCATGTCAAATGCTTTAGATAGGTCTAGGAAAGTAGCAGAGGAGAGATAGCCATTGTTTTTATGCAGAAGGATAGTGTTAGTAAAGGAGAGTAAGGCAGTGGTGGTGCTATGGTTTGGTTGGAAACCATGCTGAGTACTGGAAAGGAGGTTGTTAGTAAGGAGGTAGTCTGAGACCTGAGAGTGTATGCATCTCTCTAGTATTTTGGAGAGTGGAGAGAGAATAGCTATGGGGTGGTAATTAGTTAGTTCTGTGGAGGGGAATTAAATGTGATATTTTCCACAGTGTGGGAATGTAACTTTCTGACAGAGATCGGTTAATCAAGATGGATACTGAGTAGGCCAGAGCATCAGCTATGATTTGTAGGTATTCACTTGGGAGGTTGTCTGCTGCTAATTTGTGGGCTTAAATTTAGTTAAGAGTTTTTTTTTATGTTGGAGATAGGTACAGGAGAAAAAGAGAAGGAAGTGGAGAGATTACTAGTTGAAGGTGTGGGTTGGAGGGGAGGGGGGTTGTGTTGTTTAGCTAGTGATAGTATGGTTTGTGTGAAGTGTGTGTTGAATGAGGTAGCAATATTTTCTGAGGAGTGAACGATGTTAAGATGAGGTGTACTGACTTTACCTGGGTGGAGGATGGAGTTTATGGAGGACCAGAATTGTTTGGGGCTGTGTTGGGAGGAGTCTAGGGCAGACTGGTAGTATTGGAATTTGTCCTGTTTTATTAGCTTTTTGTCTCTATTGCATAGTTCTAGGAATTCCTGTCTTGTTGAGGGGGTTTTGGTTTTTGTGCCAGTGCTCCCAGGCTTTATCCCTGTTTTTCATTTCTGACTTAGTGATTTTCTGTAGCCATGGGGAGGGTCATGCTTTGATTCTGGAAAGTCTTATGGGGGCATGGTAATTAAGGATGCTCAGGAAGCTAGTATTAAAAAGTTCAACTGCGTCATCAAGTCTGAGGTACTTTAGAGGATGCCAGTTACATTCTTTGAGGGATGTGATGAATGTGAGTGGGGTAAAGTTTAGTTTTTTTACTTATTTGATGGTAGATGGCAGGTTTAGCTTGGTATAGGTATTTTTTGAGTAAGAATGTTGGGGAGTGATCACTGAGGCTATCTGATAAGCAGCCTGTTATATATAACTGGGAGCTCTTACTGACTAGTATCCAATCCAGGGTAGTGTCCTTGCTGGAGTTTCTATTTATCCTGGTAGGCGACTGGACTAGTTGGGTGAAGCCATGAAGATTTACATGATGGGTTGGATGGTTGCCAGAACAGGATTGCCAGTCAATATTGAAATCACCTAAAATTATAGTTTCTTGGGGGAGATAGTGGTTAGACCAGCTGAGGAGGTTTTCTAGTGGAGGGATGTTTTGGCCAGGTGGGAAGTAGCATCCAATTATGTTGATGGTTTTGTTTTGGTTTATTTTGAGGTTGGTATATGTTATTCCTTCAATGCCTATTTGTGGAGCTGATGATTTTAAGATCTGGATGTTTAGATGCTGTTTAAATATTATAGCTACACCACCCTCTTTCTTGTTTAGCTGGTCTACTCTTAGTATGCCATAACCTGTAGGGAGTATTTGCTCACTGGTAATGTGAGGTTTTAGCCAGGTTTCTGTCAGGATGACTATACCTAGGGAGTACAATTCTATGGTGGCATGGAGTTCATGGACTTTGTTGGATATACTTCTAATATTTAGGCTTAGTAGAAGGAAGTCACTTGGCTTTCTATTGGCTGTGATATGGGAGAAGTTGTGGTTTCTAGTCTGATTATGAGGACTGGGGTTGGAGATGGTTGGGACAGGGTTGGGGTGGATGTCTCCACTTAGGGCTAGTTTTGATATGCATGAGGTTATTAGTTTTCTCAGTTTTTAAATGTGTTTGTTTATTAGGGAAACTTTATGATTGTGCTTTGTGGGTAATAGGTATGGTGGGAGGGTTACTATGTTAAGTTGTAGGGATGCTTTATGTTTGAGTAATATAGTTGGTAGAATATGTGAGGGGTGCATAGGGATAGTTCTTGAGTTGGTGGGAGGGGAGCTGAGTGAGGGTGAGACATGAGTGGTGGTGTGAGTAGTAGTACAGTGGTAGTGGTTGAGTGGGGGAATGATGGAGCTTTGGTAGGATGTAAGATATGCAAGGAGAGTGCATGCAGTGAGCATAGGTAAGATATACTTGTACATGTTAGTTGAGGAGGTGTGATAGTAGTGGGAAGATGGAGGAGTTAGTGTTGGGTTAGCGCTGTGGTTGGCTATTGGAAAGATGGGAGGGGTTTGTGAGTGTAATAAAGGTGGGTGGGAGGGAATAGGGGGCAGGGTGGGGAGCGAAATGGGTAGAGACCCTGTTAGTTGCTCTTATGAGGGGGTGGGGGTGGAAACAATCAGGTAACAGAGTTAACTGAAAAATGAACATATGATAGTGATAAGAGTGGTTGTAGTTTTAAAAATGGTGCCTGCCACAGGTAATATTTATTAATTTTGGGATTGTCTTAAGGTAATAAACAGGGAAGGGATATAGAAGAGGTGGTTCCATGAATCTTGTTAATTTCAAATATACATGAAGATGTGAAAAACATAAGGTGAAGAAGAGACATAATACCACACAACAGGTATGAGTCTTCCCAAACATTCATAGCTGTGCTCACCTGCGAACACAGTTAAACATACATGTATGGTCAGGGCTTGAAGGGGTGCACTGTGAACGCAGTTAAAGTCACATGTATGATCAGGGTTTGGAGGGGTGTACTGTGAACAAAGTTAAACTCACAAGTATGATCAGGGTTTGAAGGGGCGCACTGTGAACACAGTTAAACTCACATGTATGATCAGGGTTTGATGGGGTGCACTGTGCACATAGTTAAACTCACGTGCATGATCAGGGTTTGATGGAGTGCACTGTGAACACAGTTCAATTCACATGTATGATCATGGTTTGAGGGGTGCACTATGAACACAGTTAAAGTTGGATGCATGATCAGGGTTTGAAGGGGTGCACTGTGAACACAGTTAAACTCACTATGAACACAGTTAAACTCACATGCATGATCAGGGTTTGAAGGGTTCCACTATGAACACAGTAAAACTCACATGCATGATCAGGGTTTGAAGGGCTGCACTATGAACACAGTTAAACTCACATGCATGATCAGGGTTTGGTGGGGTGCACTTCGAACACAGCTAAACTCACATGTATGGTCAGGGTTTGATGGAGTGCACTATACTATTATGGGGTGTACTCTTATGGGGTGTACTGTTATGGGGTGTACTATTATGGGGTGTACTGTTGATCAGATATTGGCAAAGGCTTTTGCCACCCCCATAGTGCCTTTTTTAGGCAAGGCTCAAAAGACAAATACACCTCCATAGGTATCACAAGGGATAAGAAACTAAGAGCAATGCTACTCAACGCCAGAAGTCTAAATCTCAAGATGCACACACTCAAAACTCTCCTTAGCATGGAGAACATCAATGTCTGCGCAGTAACAGAAAACTGGTTCAAGGCTCCCGAGAGCACCCCAGCACTACCAGGTTACACCTCATACCATGCTTTTCCACCCCAAAACTCAGACCGAACCACAAAAGGAGGGGGAGTATCAATATTCGTCAAAGATACTCACACCTCCAGGTTGGTGGCACAGCACGAAGCACTGGAGACTATCCATGTGCAACTAACAGTGGGTAAAACTGCCCTCCAGTTTATAGCCAGCTACAGACCATCCTCCCAAACCCAGGAAATCCACTCTGCCTTCCTGAGAACACTGGAAAATATGAAGGTCTCTCCAAACACCCTAATATTGGGCAACTTCAACTACCCAAACATAGACTGGGAGCATTACTCTAGCTCCAACACCCTAGCCCAAAGGTTCCTAGAATTTATAAATTCAAATGCTATGTGACCACTCCCACAAGAGGGGAAAACATACTGGACCTGATCATCACCAACATGGGGACTCTATGCTCCAGACCAGAAGTGTATCCCTCACTGGTAAGATCAGACCATAAATTAATCTCACTGGTTATCCACATCCCGACCCCACCCCCTGCCCAGAAAACCACAGTAAAAAACTTCTCTTAAGCAAACTTCACACTACTCAAAACTGTGGTGGAATCCTTCAAAGCCCCCGGGCCTGTGGAAAATATGGCCCAGACTGCAGAATCCTTTATAAACACATTCTATGAACACCTTCAGGAATGCATGGATCATGCAATCCCAAATAAAACTAAGACCCAATCCCCCAAAGGCAGGCGTCCAGTCTGGTGGACCCCAGCCATAAACAAATTATACAATAGAAGAACAAAGCTACTACATGATAGAGCTAAATCCCAAAAAGGGAAGGCATCTCTGATCAGTGTTAGCAAAAAACTAAGGGCACTCATAAAATCATCTAAGGCCAACTTTGTGCGAAAAATTGCACAGGACACTAAAGATAATCACAAAGCTTTCTTTGGTTATGTTAGGAACCTGGGTGGGAATTCCCAGATATGCTCAGAATTAGTCCTAAATGACAAAAAATACACTGAAATTACAGACATTGCCAACATCCTGGCCGACAGGTTCAGCGCAAACTTCTCCACCCCCTCCCCACCAAAAGAGCAAATATCTATTCCAGCAGAGTGTTGCCCCCCTGACATCACAGATGCTTAGGTAAAAACTGCCCTCTCCAAAGCAAAAAACACAGCCTCAATGGGACCAGACGGTGTCCCAGGCTGCATCCTACATGAACTCCAAGATGAGCTGAACCCAAACATAAAGCTACTGTTCAATCTCAGCCTTACTACAGGATATGTACCCAAAGAGTGGCATACAGCAACAGTGGTCCCTCTCCACAAAGGTGGTGCCTCAACGGATCCTGGAAACTATCGCCCCATAAGCCTGACTAGCTTGGTCTGCAAAGCTATGGAAAGGATCATCATGGAACTCATAAATAAAGATATTGGGGACCTACAGACACTGGATCCTACCCAGTTCGGCTTTGTTAAGGGCAGATCCTACCTCTTGAATCTGGTTGACTTCTTTGAGACAGTCACCAAGGCCATTGACGAGGGGAAGGTGGTCCATACTACCTTCCTGGACCTTGCAAAAGTCTTCGATACAATACCCCACTTGGGCATCATAGATAAACTAACCAGCTTAAATATAAACCCCTATGTCACTAGATGGGTCGCAAACTGGCTCAAGGACAGAACCCACATGGTTAGAAGAGCTGGTGCCATGTCAGACTCCAAACCAGTTACAAATGGTGTCCCACAGGGCTCAGTCTTAGGACCTCTCTTGTTCGATATATATTTCTCGGAGGTACAGGCCAACACGGAAGGACTGTGGCTGACCAAGTTCACAGATGACTGTAAACTGGGTGCCATAATCAACTCTCCAGCTGCCACTAGCATCCTCCAAAAGGGTCTCATAGAAACAGACAACTGGTGCCAGAGCCATGGCCTCAAGCTAAATACCAAAAAGTGTACAGTTATCCCCTTTGGCAAAAACAAAGTGCCCACAAACTACCACATAGGTGGTAATCCATTAAGTACGGAAGAAGTAATTAGGGACCTGGGGACCCAGGTTGATAGCAATCTCTCATTTGACAACCACGTGGCCAAAGTGGTTAGGAAAACCTTCTATATAGCCCACCTAATCATGAAGGGATTCACATCTAGATCAGGGGAGGTCATTGTGCCTCTTTTCTCATCCCTCATAAGGCCCATAATTGAGTACAATGCTCCCTTTGGGATGTACCTTACCAGACACCTGCAGCAACTAGGAAGACCCCAAAAGTACCTCACCAAGAGGATCAAAGGGCTCAAACAGATGCCATATGCTGCCCGGTTAAAAAAACTCCAGCTCTACTCGGTTGCATACCGCTTACTTAGAGGCGATCTGTGCCTGACATATAAAGCCATGTCCAACCCTGAATTAATGGACATGCTGCACCTCAGAAAATCCAAATCCCATAGAGCTACGCGCTCGAGGGAGTTGAACCTCAGCACAGAAATAAATAGAACATGCTGGAGGGACAGATTCATAACCCAGAGGCTCCCCTCAATCTGGAATAAAATCCCAGTCCAGGTTAGGCAGAGTCCCTCACTGACTCTCTTCAAGAGGAATCTTGATGAGTGGATGGGAGATCGTAGGTTTACCCCGGGTATTACTTCTGTGTCGCTGTTAGACAGAGGCACAGTAAACTAAACCTCAAAAAAGGGCATTAAAATTCTCTTAAATGGGTGTCGAAAGTCAAACACACTTTGGCTAGGCTTGCAATTGCCCTAGGGCAGTTAGCCTAGTATGAACCTATGAACCTATGAACCTATAAAGTGTATTAGCAGTCTACTCCTTCATGATCACCCTCACCAATGAATGCATCTGGCTTTATGGTGCAAATGGATAAAAGTCCTGACTGTGACCCAAATGACCCAAGTGTGATTAGTGGTTCAGATGCTGGTGAAGTACACTGGGGACAGTTTGAGTAGCCTACATCTGTTCACCCATCCCAGGGGGGGTGATAAAGAGCTAAACAGGCATGGCCACAACTCTGTATTTGAACCCTGTTGCAGAAAGAAAAAAGAAAATGCATGGAGTGTGTTGTCTACAGGTGTGGTAGGTCTACTGCATACAGAGGCAATTACAATAAGCAGTGATGTGCATTTACATACCAACTCTTTGGACAATATGTAAGCCCTTAAGGGAAAACACACTGCCTCTGCAACAGTATGGCACCCCACAATGTCTTGATCTCCTCATTAGATCTGCTGAATAAAGAGAAGTCCTCAGCAAAGCTGATGGTCAGCTGTGTGGAAACAGTGGTACTTAAAAACCTCTGTGGACATAATCAAGTCCACGCGTATAATCACGTTTGATGGGGTGAGCGATTTAAACAAAGGAACAGAAAACATTTTGCAATTATGTGTTTTTTGTATTTACTTTTGTTAGGATCTAACTAGATTAATTATCTGCTAGACAGAAGGATGAGACTTCCAGATAAAATAGAATTGAAAGCCAGTTAGAACTAATAAGAATGGTAATTTACAAAATGAAGAGTTGAAAAATTACAGCCTATAAAACATCCTGTTATGTGCACTTTATGTAGAAGTAACACATCTGTGTAGTGTCACACACACAGCTTTTTATTGTGTTCACATCATGCCATGCTCCTTTCCCCCTTAAATATTCCTTTGTGTTTCATTAGAACTATGTAGCACTTTGGGAAAAATATACATATGAGGAGTCCAGCACTAGAAGTAATAAGAGCAAATATCTCTACAGCTATCATGTATTTTCCCTTAGTGCTGAGGTAAGCAGGGATGAACTGAAGCCAGACACTAATAAACACAATCATGCTGAACGTGATGAACTTGGCCTCATTAAAGCCGTCTGGCAGGTGTCTAGACAAAAATGCTATAACAAAGCAGAAACAAGCCAGCAGACCCATGTATCCGAGCATACACCAGAAAGCAATGACCGAACCTTCACTGCATTCGATAATTATCACCCCCAGTTTAGATGAAAAGTTCTGCTCTGGAAACGGAGAGGAGAAGGCAGTCCAGATGACACATATTATGATTTGAATAAATGTACACAGTGATATTATCATAGAAGGCAGCTGCATCCCCATCCATCTTCTAAAACAGCTTTTGGGGTTTGTTGCTCTAAAGGCCACGACAACCACAACAGTCTTAGCCAAAACACAGGAGACAGCAAAAACAAATGTTACACCAAATATTATTTGGCGGAGTCTGCAGGTAACTGCATTAGGGTATCCAATAAAATTCAATGAGCAGAGGAAACAGAGCTGTAGGGATACAAGGAGCAGATAACTCATGATCTGAAGTAGGATATTCATTTGTCTGCAACCTGTGGGTTATGGATCCGATATCGGATCCGAACCGGCATGGTTTTCCAGCTATGGATCCAAGCTCTCAGCTCCTCCCCTCACCCATAATGCCCTGCTCTGCCCTCATGACCTCAGATCTCGTTTGCCGCGCATGGTGACTGGATTGGTTTCTATAGCTCTCAGCTAAGTGCTAGTTTTACTAACTGTTAATATAGAATTTTGAAGTTTTTTATTCATTTTTTGTGTGAAAGTGTAGGTTTCCCCCTTTGATAGTTTACTTTAGAGTTGATCTAAGAATTTTTTTTCCCTCCCCTCGCTGTTGGCGTAGTGTGTGTGTGTTGGGCCTGTGTGTGTATATTGTTTAGTTACTTTAGTTTAGTAACTTGTTTATAGATTGGGATGGCTGAACAGCCCAAATCTATATTTTCTAAATACTCGAGTGTGGCCATAAGCTTTCCCAGCTGATGGCCACACTCGGTGTTAGATGCCTGGGGTTGAACACCTCACATCTGGATGCCCCATTTGTGCAGGGTTCAACCCCAGGGCACTGAAGGAGCGGAGGTCCAAGCTTGTGTTGGCGGGCCCTTTACCGCCAGACTCGGCTCGACCTCCGCTCCTTCCGAGTAACCGCCGGTTCTTCCCTCCGTGTCACCCCCTCCTCCTCCTGGGACTCAACCTCCCGTTTCTGGACTGGAGAGGCATCCTAGGAATTAGGACCGGAGGGAGAAGCACCTGGCGGGCCGAGTCCTCTGTTTCGCCCCGCCAGCCAAGCGGGCTTCTCCCCGGCTCCGTTATGGGCTCGGTCTCCTCCTTCTCGGCTCCGGTCCCCAGTGTGCTTTTCACCGGCTCGTGAGGAGGAGGAGACCCGATCTCCGTCGAGGCTATCGAGGAGGCACTCCAGGCCTACCTCGGTAGCCTGCGTCGAGATCTACGATATAGCTTGATGCTGATCTGGACGGATGATGAGAAGATTCATCCAGGCCCAGATGCAGATGGGAGTGTCTTGCCTCCCCTCTGGGGAGCTCAACACCCTTTTTCAAACCTATTGCTCCTTCTCCGACCCGCTATCCGGGTTGAGCAGCTGGAGCCGAGCAGCCGGCCGGGGTGGGTTGGCGCCGATAGTACTTGGTACTTCGGATCCGACCCTGCCCTCGAGTGCCTCGGATCCGACCTCGGAGCCTGGATCCGAGCTCGGATCCGGGGATCAGTGCTCCTTCGGCACCGTCTGTGTCGGAGCGCACTGTCGCCGGATCCAGCGGCGCCGGCTCGATCCACTCTTCGGATCGAGGGGCCGATTGTCGGATCCTTTGGTCGAGGTCGGCTCCCCGGCGTTTGATGTAGTGGAGAGGGCCCTGTTGAGGGTCTCCGGACCCCGGCACTTGTTCCGGCCCCGCCGCTCCCTCTGCACTGGGCCAGGCTTCCACCATCCGGCCCCTGGGACAGCCAGCTTCTGTGCCCCAAGTTGCTCCAATGGAACAAGTTGCTGCTTGCGAGGAGTCCTCTGACAGCCCCCAGAGGATATCCCTCGCAAGCATACGTCTAAGGAGGCACATTGACTCCCCGAGTCTCTCACAGAAGACACGGACTTGGAGGAAGGGAAGGCTCCCACGGTCACCCCGAGGATGTCTCATTTGGAGACATCATGGAAATGCTCCGTATAAGGGGGTCTGCCCCAAGTCTTCCTCGGACGAGTCCGTGTTCTTGGAGGCATTTGAAGCGGGCCCGTCTACCTCTTGGGTGTCCTCCTGCCGACCCCTGGTGGACCTCATTACCACCAGGGCGTGGAAGGAACGGACACCGTGGAGCCAATTCCTAAGAGGCCCGATAGGATCCTTAGCCCACCGTCCGACCGTGCCCATTGGAGTAAGGGGCCTCCGGTAGATGCCATGTTGACAGCGGCGGCCACCAAGAGGGAACTGGCTCAGGAGAGTCCCTCAGTCCATCCCGAGCAAGGAGTCTCGATGATGGACCGCTTGGGAAGCCGGATGTTTAGTTCAGCGACCTTCTCGGGGCGCTGAACTACTTGGCACATGTCATTAGGATGCAGCGAGATCTCATTAAAGAATATGCTGCATCTCCCCCAGAGTCCATTTCGGAGGAGGACAGGGTTCTGCACTCCACCCGTATGGCCACTCTTAGGTCAGTTACTAATACTCTGTCGGCTACTCTCCCATGCTACGGAGGCGCCGCTAGATCTGCGAGGGCAGGCCTAGTCACTAGGCGTCAGGCCTGGCTCCGTCACTGCGATTTTTCTGAGCCCTTCAAAGCGTCATTTGCGAACGCCTTTGATGGTTCTGCTCTCTTTGGCAAAACCGTTCGCGGCGTTGACCCAGAGCGAAGGACGGGCGCTGTCTGCCATCGGAATCTGCTTCTCTGCACCCCAGAGGCCCTACTCTAGGAACCAAAAGGGTCAGAAGAAGATGTGGTTCCGAAGTCGCAGCAGTCCCAGCCTGCTCCGGACAACCAGTCCTTCCGTGGCAGAGGAGGACAGGGAGGACGCCGCCCTAGAGGCAGAGGGGCTCCCAGAAACTTGGGTCCAGGGAACCTTTCTCTGAATGGCCCGCGGCAACCCTGAGGTTGCCCGGCTGCTCCACTCTGGAGGCAGTGGGGGCGTTTTTAAGGGCACCTAGCGGCATGGGAGTCCATAACATCAGACCGCTGGGTTCTCCAAATCATATCCAGAGGATATCGCATCCCTTTCCTTCACCTTCCAAAGTTGAAGTCCCTCCCGGACGTCCCACCCGGTCAACGGGAGGCCGCTTTGGCAGAAATTGGCCATCTGCTAAAGAAAGAGCCATCCAGCCCGTCCCCCCAGAGCAGATCAGATCAGCCTTCTACTCAAGCTTCTTTTTAGTGCCAAAAGACGGGGAACTAAGACCAATCCTAGACCTCTCTCTCTTGAATCTGGCAGTCCCCAAAGAAAAATTCGAATGGTCACTCTGCAATCTATTCTCCCCTTCTGGGAGAAAATCACTGGATGTGCTCGATAGACCTCAAGGACGCGTACTACCACATCTTGATGGACAGGCGCTCAGGAGGTTCCTCCGCTTCCAGCTGGGAGCCAGTCACTACCAGTTCGGGTCCTTCCCTTTGGTCTCACCACAGCCCCAGGGTGTTCACCAAAGTATTAGCAGTGGTAGCGGCCCACCTGAGGCTTCAGGGGTGCAGGTCTTTCCCTACCTGGACGACTGGCTTCTTATCCCCAACAAGGCATCTACTTTTATTGGCGAGACTCCTTTCTCCATCTTGCTCCTTTTCTGGGCATTACAATAAATACAAAGAAATCCAACCTGGCCCACACAGCTCTTAGATTTTATAGGGGCCAGGCTAGACACAAGGAGTTTACGAGCCTTCCTCACTGCGGACAGAGTTCAAAATCTGCAGCTCCAGGTGCGGGCCATTCTCCACTCAAGTTCTGTTCCGGCAGAGTTGGTCCTGAGGGCTCTAGGGTCCATGGCATCTGCTATAGCACTTCTTCCTCTTGCCAGGCTCAATATGCATTCTACAGTGGGCTCTTAGTACAGTGGTCATACCTTGCTCTCCCATGCATCATCCCATTGCGATCAGCAAGGCTTGCCAGCGGTCCCTCTTGTGGTGGCTTCACTCCCCGGATCTCCACAGGGGCCGCCCATTTTGTGCTTCTCCCCTCTCGCCACGGTGACCACGGACGCCTCCGCCTCGGGTGGGGGCACTTTTGGCCGGACCGTCCAAGGCACGTGGGGCGATTCAGAGACCTTACTGCATATCAATGTTCTAGAGATGAGAGCAGTGCTCTTAGGGTTGCTAGCACTTCAGGACTTTCTTCCCTTGGGAACAATTGCGATTCAATCGGACAACATGTCTGTGGGGGTCCCTTTTGGTACCATTTTTTAAATGACTGCTTGTCTGCAAAGCATTGGAAAGCTATCATGGACTAGCTTGGTCTGCAAAGCTATGGAAAGGATCATCATGGAACTCATAAATAAAGATATTGGGGACCTACAGACACTGGATCCTACCCAGTTCGGCTTTGTTAAGGGCAGATTCTACCTCTTGAATCTGGTTGACTTCTTTGAGACAGTCACCAAGGCCATTGACGAGGGGAAGGTGGTCCATACTACCTTCCTGGACCTTGCAAAAGCCTTCGATACAATACCCCACTCGGGCATCATAGATAAACTAACCAGCTTAAATATAAACCCCTATGTCACTAGATGGGTCGCAAACTGGCTCAAGGACAGAACCCACATGGTTAGAATAGCTGGTGCCATGTCAGACTCCAAACCAGTTACAAGTGGCGTCCCACAGGGCTCAGTCTTGGGACCTCTCTTGTTCGGTATATATTTCTCGGAGGTACAGGCCAACACGGAAGGACTGTGGCTGACCAAGTTCGCAGATGACTGTAAACTGGGTGCCATAATCAACTCTCCAGCTGACACTAGCATCCTCCAAAAGGGTCTCATAGAAACAGACAACTGGTGCCAGAGCCATGGCCTCAAGCTAAACGCCAAAAAGTGTATAGTTATCCCCTTTGGCAAAAACAAAGTGCCCACAAACTACCACATAGGTGGTAATCCATTAAGTACGGAAGAAGTAATTAGGGACCTGGGGACCCAAGTTGATAGCAATCTCTCATTTGACAACCACGTGGCCAAAGTGGTTAGGAAAACCTTCTATATAGCCCACCTAATCATGAAGGGATTCACATCTAGATCAGGGGAGGTCATTGTGCCTCTTTACTCATCCCTCATCAGGCCCATAATAGAGTACAATGCCCCCTTTGGGATGTACCTTACCAGACACCTGCAGCAACTAGAAAGACCCCAAAAGTACCTCACCAAGAGGATCAAAGGGCTCAAACAGATGCCATATGCTGCCCGGTTAAACAAAACTCCAGCTCTACTTGGTTGCATACCGCTTACTTAGAGGCGATCTGTGCCTGACATATAAAGCCATGTCCAACCCTGAATTAATGGACATGCTGCACCTCAGAAAATCCAAATCCCATAGAGCTATGCACGAGGGAGTTGAACCTCAGCACAGAAATAAATAGAACATGCTGGAGGGACAGATTCATAACCCAGAGGCTCCCCTCAATCTGGAATAAAATCCCAGTCCAGGTTAGGCAGAGTCCCTCACTGACTCTCTTCAAGAGGAATCCTGATGAGTGGATGGGAGATCGTAGGTTTACCCCGGGTATCACTTCTGTGTCGCTGTTAGACAGAGGCACAGTAAACTAAACCTCAAAAAAGGGCATTAAAATTCTCTTAAATGGGTGTCGAAAGTCAAACACACTTTGGCTAGGCTTGCAATTGCCCTAGGGCAGTTAGCCTAGTATGAACCTATGAACCTATGAACCTATAAAGTGTATTAGCAGTCTACTCCTTCATGATCACCCTCACCAATGAATGCATCTGGCTTTATGGTGCAAATGGATAAGTCCTGACTGTGACCCAAATGACCCAAGTGTGATTAGTGGTTCAGATGCTGGTGAAGTACACTGGGGACAGTTTGAGTAGCCTACATCTGTTCACCCATCCCAGGGGGAGTGATAAAGAGCTAAACAGGCATGGCCACAACTCTGTATTTGAACCCTGTTGCAGAAAGAAAAAGAAAATGCATGGAGTCTGTTGTCTACAGGTGTGGTAGGTCTACTGCATACAGAGGCAATTACAATAAGCAGTGATGTGCATTTACATACCAACTCTTTGGACAATATGTAAGCCCTTAAGGGAAAACACACTGCCTCTGCAACAGTATGGCACCCCACAATGTCTTGATCTCCTCATTAGATCTGCTGAATAAAGAGAAGTCCTCAGCAAAGCTGATGGTCAGCTATTAATGGAAACAGTGGTACTTAAAAACCTCTGTGGACATAATCAAGTCCACGTGTATAATCACGTTTGATGGGGTGAGCGATTTAAACAAAGGAACAGAAAACATTTTGCAATTATGTGTTTTTTGTATTTACTTTTGTTAGGATCTAACTAGATTAATTATCTGCTAGACAGAAGGATGAGACTTCCAGATAAAATAGAATTGAAAGCCAGTTAGAACTAATAAGAATGGTAATTTACAAAATGAAGAGTTGAAAAATTACAGCCTATAAAACATCCTGTTATGTGCACTTTATGTAGAAGTAACACATCTGTGTAGTGTCACACACACAGCTTTTTATTGTGTTCGAATCATGCCACGCTCCTTTCCCCTGTAAATATTCCTTTGTGTTTCATTAGAACTATGTAGCACTTTGGGAAAAATATACATATGAGGAGTCCAGCACTAGAAGTAATAAGAGCAAATATCTCTACAGCTACCATGTATTTTCCCTTAGTGCTGAGGTAAGCAGGGATGAACTGAAGCCAGACACTAATAAACACAACCATGCTGAATGTGATGAACTTGGCCTCATTAAAGCCGTCTGGCAGGTGTCTAGACAAAAATGCTATAACAAAGCAGAAACAATCCAGTAGACCCATGTATCCGAGCATACACCAGAAAGCAATGACCGAACCTTCATTGCATTCGATAATTATCACCCCCAGTTTAGATGAAAAGTTCTGCTCTGGAAACGGAGAGGAGAAGGCAGTCCAGATGACACATATTATGATTTGAATAAATGTACACAGTGATATTATCATAGAAGGCAGCTGCATCCCCATCCATCTTCTAAAACAGCTTTTGGGGTATGTTGCTCTAAAGGCCACAACAACCACAACAGTCTTAGCCAAAACACAGGAGACAGCAAAAACAAATGTTACACCAAACATTATTTGGCGGAGTCTGCAGGTAACTGCATTAGGGTATCCAATAAAATTCAATGAGCAGAGGAAACAGAGCTGTAGGGATACAAGGAGCAGATAACTCATGTTTCGACTGTTTGCTCTGACAACAGCAATTTCACAAAACTGGATAAAAATAACAAGAACTGAAAATGAGGCGAGAAATGGTAATTGAAGTGGCAGTCAAAAAAACAAAACAGGGGATCACTGTAGGATAGGAACTCTTTAGATCCCAGAAAACATTTGTCCTTTTTATCATTAGGCCAATCTTTCAGTTGACAGGATAAACAATCTTTAGAATCTGTAACCAAATATACGAATGAATAAATGTGCTCTTAACATTTGTAACTGTGAATATAGTATTTACCTACATATTTAAAAAAATATAATAGTAATTTGCATTTAGAGACCTGAAAGAAATATGTTAAATGTATATATACACATATATATCTATATATATCTATATATATATATATATATATATATATATATATATATATATATATATATATATAGGTCTACTTGAAAACACTGACATGCCAAAACACCAACGACAAAAACACAGAGTTCAGAAGATCGACAACTGAGATGACCGACAGTTTAAAAGCCCAACGCTGAGAACACCATGTTAAGGTAAGTGTGCCATAGTGACAGAATTTAGGGTTAGGGGCAGGTTAAGTGACTTAGGGTTAGGGCACAGGTTAGGTGAGTGTGCGATAGTGATGGACCTTAGGGTTAGGGTTTGGGTTAAGGTTAGTGCATAGATAGTTGTGTATACAAGGTTTAGTGTAGAAAAGTAAGGTTTCTGGTGTGCTTGTGTTCTGTGTGTGTTTTTTGGAAAAGGTATTTGTTTTGTTTTGTTGATTGTCGGGATTCTGGTTTGTCAGGCATGTGAAATTTCATGCTCTTAAACTGTCGGTCATCTCAGTTGTCGATCTTCCGGTCTCAGTGTTCTCGTTGTCGATGTTTTGGAGTGTCAGTGTTTTCAAGTAGACCTATATATATATATATATATATATATATATATATATATATATATATATATATATGTATATATATGTAATTTACTCTGTCGAGTCACGCAAATGCATGATCACACATACCATTCTCAAACAAATGGAAGTAAACCTACATATATGCTACATCCACTGCTGTACTAAATCCTCAGCTGTTTCCCCACTTCTTTATGTGTATATATACTAAATCCACACCTGTCCCCTCACTCGTTGGCTTATGCTTTTGAAATGTACTGCTCTCCTCCACTTCTTTATTCATACATACATATAATAAATCTACAGTTCATCCCCCCACTCCGTTATTTATATATATATATATATATATATATATATATATATATATATATATATATATATATATACTAAATTCAAAGCTCTCTCCCCACTACTTTATCTACTAAATCCGCAGATATCCCCCCACTCCTTTACTTATATATACATACTAAATCCAAAGCTCTCTCCCCACTACTTTATCTACTAAATCCACAGATATCCCCCCACTCCTTTACTTATATATACATACTAAATCCAAAGCTCTCTCCCACTACTTTATCTACTAAATCTGCAGATATCCCCCCACTCCTTTACTTATATATACATACTAAATCCAAAGCTCTCTCCCCACTACTTTATCTACTAAATCTGCAGATATCCCCCCACTCCTTTACTTATATATACATACTAAATCCAAAGCTCTCTCCCCACTACTTTATCTACTAAATCCGCAGATATCCCCCCACTCCTTTACTTATATATACATACTAAATCCAAAGCTCTCTCCCCACTACTTTATCAACTAAATCCGCAGATATCCCCCCACTCCTTTACTTATATATACATACTAAATCCAAAGCTCTCTCCCACTACTTTATCTACTAAATCCAGATATCCGCCCACTCCTTTACTTATATATACATACTAAATCCAAAGCTCTCTCCCCACTACTTTATCTACTAAATCCGCAGATATCCCCCCACTCCTTTACTTATATATACATACTAAATCCAAAGCTCTCTCCCCACTACTTTATCTACTAAATCCGCAGATATCCCCCACTCCTTTACTTATATATACATACTAAATCCAAAGCTCTCTCCCCACTACTTTATCTACTAAATCCGCAGATATCCCCCACTCCTTTACTTATATATACATACTAAATCCAAAGCTCTCTCCCCACTACTTTATCTACTAAATCCGCAGATATCCCCCCACTCCTTTACTTATATATACATACTAAATCCAAAGCTCTCTCCCCACTACTTTATCTACTAAATCCGCAGATATCCCCCCACTCCTTTACTTATATATACATACTAAATCCAAAGCTCTCTCCCCACTACTTTATCTACTAAATCCACAGATATCCCCCCACTCCTTTACTTATATATACATACTAAATCCAAAGCTCTCCCCTCTACTTTATCTACTAATTCCGCAGATATAACCCCCGTCTTTTACTTATATATATATACTAAATCCAAAGCTCTCCCCACTACTTTATCTACTAAATCCATTAGATATCCTCCCACTCCTTTACTTATATATACATACTAAATCCGCAGATATCCCCCCACTCCTTTACTTATATATACATACTAAATCCGCAGATATCCCCCCACTCCTTTACTTATATATACATACTAAATCCAAAGCTCTCCCCACTACTTTATCTACTAAATCTGCAGATATCCCCCACTCCTTTACTTATATATACATACTAAATCCAAAGCTCTCCCACTATTTTATCTACTGATATCCCCACTCCTTTACTTATATATACATACTAAATCCAAAGCTCTCTCCCCACAACTTTATCTACTAAATCTGCAGATATCCCCCCACTCCTTTACTTATATATACATACTAAATCCAAAGCTCTCTCCCCACAACTTTATCTACTAAATCTGCAGATATCCCCCCACTCCTTTACTTATATATACATACTAAATCCAAAGCTCTCTCCCCACTACTTTATCTACTAAATCCGCAGATATCCCCCCACTCCTTTACTTATATATACATACTAAATCCAAAGCTCTCTCCCCACTACTTTATCTACTAAATCCGCAGATATCCCCAAACTCCTTTACTTATATATACATACTAAATCCAAAGCTCTCTCCCCACTACTTTATCTACTAAATCCGCAGATATCCCCCCACTCCTTTACTTATATATACATACTAAAGCCGCAGCTCTTCCCTACTCCTTTATTTATATATATTAAATGCCCAGCTGCTCCCCCCACTCATCTACTGTTATATAGAGTAAATCAACAGCTGTCCTCCACTCCATTATTTTTATATCTATTAAATCCAGAGCTGTTCCACCACCAATCCTTTACTTATCTATCTATCTATCTATCTATCTATCTATCTATCTATCTATCTATATCTATATAGCTGTTACTCCACTCCTTTACTAATATATATTAAATCCACAGTTGCCCCCCACACTTCTTTCCTTATTTATACTAAATCCACAACTTTCCTCCACATCTTTACTTATATACATATATATATACACACACATATATATATATATATATATATATATATATATATATATATATATATATATATATATATATATATATATATATATATAGGTTTACTATCAAATGGTTGAAAGGTCAATAGCTGAAAGTCACATACCTGAATGTCATCACCCAGCCTGTATATCATATATGGGAGAATCCTTTAGTCAACTGTCATAAATACCCATTCAGACTGTTGAAAGTACAATGCAATTCAAACAAATGAACTCGATCACTTCATTGTCATCGCCGAAAGCCCAAATCGCCAAAAACACAGCACACCACATTTAATTTCGTCTGAACAAAGTAGTGGCAGTGTATATGCCTTTACCTCACTGTAGTGCGATCCTGGAGTTAGAATATATAGCTGGGGGGGTCCCCCCCACATCGGGGGGTGTGAGGGTGAAGCCCCCCACCTAGGTTAGTTTCATACTGGCCAGTTCCTGTTAAGAGGGTAAGTAAGTAAGTAGTGCATAATTACACTGGGTTTGATCTGGCGGAGGTATGGTTTTGCAAAAAAATGTTGAAAATGGTCAAAAATGTTGAAAAGTGTGATTTTCGACCATGTGAATGCTTTCCCATTCTGAATTTCGATAATATGATTCTACATTCTGATAGCTTTACATTCTGAACTTTGACTATTTGATAGTAAACTATATGTGTATATATATATATATATATATATATATATATATATATATATATATATATATATATATATATATATATATAGTGGATATAAAAAATGCACACACCCCTGTTAAACTGCCATGCTTTTGTGATATAAAAAAAGAGACCAAAATAAATCATTTCAAAACTTTTCCCACCTTTAATGTGACCTACTATAATCTGTACAATTCAACTGAAAAACAAACAAATGTGTTAGGGGAAAATATGAAAAATAAAAAACATACAATAAGCTGGTTGCATAAGTGTTCACACCCTTAAACTAATACTTTGTTGAAGCACCTTTTGATTTAATTACAGCATTCAGTCTTCATGGGTACACACCTGCCATCAATTAAAGAGACTGATTAACCCCAAGTAAAGTTCATCTGTCCTAGTAGGATTTTCTTGACATTTACTCAGTTGCCTGCTACAGTAAAAGCCGTGGTTCACAGAGAGCTTACAAAGCATCTAAGGGATCTCATTGTTGAAAAGTATCAGTCAGGAGAAGTGTACAAACAAATTTCCACAGCACAGGATATAACATAGAACACAGTGAAGACAGTCATCAAAAAGGAGAAAATATGGGACAACAGTAATGTAGCAAAGAACTGGACGTCCCTCCAAAATTGATGAAAAGACAAGACGAAAACTGGTCAGAGAGGCTGACAAGAGACCTACAGCAACACTGAAGGAGCTGCAGAAATTTCTGGCAAGTACTGCTTGTGTACTAGATGTAACAACAATCTCCCATATTCTCCATATGTTTGGCCTATGGGATAGGGTTGCAATACAGAAGCCTTTTCCTACACAGCAAAACATCCATGCCCAGTTAAAATTTGTAAAACAATACATCAAGTCTCCCAAACTCATGTGGGATAATGTGTTGTGGTCTGATGAGACCAAGTTTGAATTTTTTGGCCACAATACCAAAAGATATGTTTGTCACAAAAACAACACTTTACATCACCAGAAGAACCGTATCTCCACAGTGAAGCATGGTGGTGGCAGTATTATGCTTTGGGTTTGCTTTTCTTCAGCTGGAACTGGGGCTTTAGTCAAGGTGGAGGGAATTATGAATAGTTCCAAATACCAGTCACTTTTGGGCCAAAACCTTCAGGAGTCTGCTAGAAAGCTGAAGATGCAGAGGAATTTCACCTTTCAACACAACAATGACCTCAAGCATACATCCAAATCAATAAAAGAATGGCTTCACCAGAAGAAAATTAAAGTTTTGGAATGGCCCATCCAGAGCCCAGACCTAAATCCAATAGAAAATCTGTGAGGTGACCTGAAGAGGGCTGTGCACAAGTGATGCCCTCACAATATATACCAACTCAAGGGTCACACGACATTGGGGAGGGGGACAAATCCCAGTTTTATGCCTTGAATACTGGTTTTCATTCAAATGAAATTTTGATCAAATGGGTTTAGGTCAAATGGTGTTTCGATCAAATGAAGTAGACCCATATATATATATATATATATATATATATATATATATATATATATATATATATATATCGGAGCACTTTATAATCTCGGAATACTGAAATGTCGAATTTCAGAATCTCAAGCTCATAAAGTGGAAGAATCGGAAGATCGCAACCCCAGAAGCGTGAAATTCAAAATCTTGAATGCTGGATATTTTGAATTAGCGGTTCTGGTGTTGCGGTGTGTTCATGGATTCAGGAAAGTGGCTATGTTAAGGGTGTTGGGTCGGGACTGTAGTGTGTGTTAGTGTGTGTGTTGATACTGTGATTTGTATGTGCGAGAGGAATGTAGTTTGTGTGGTGGTGTTTCATGTGTGTCTGTGTGTGTGTGTGTGTGTGTGTGTGTGTGTGTGTGTGTGTGTGTGTGTGTGTGTGTGTGTGTGAGTGTGTGTGTGTATATGTAGTGTGACCTTGGAGTTAGAATATTTAAGTAGGGGGGTTTGGGGAGCACAGCCCTCCACATGGGGGGGTGCAGGAAGGCTTGCCCCCTTGCATATCATAACGGTAGGTGTGTGTGCTTGTTTAGTTGTGTGTGTGTGTGTGTGTTGTATTGGTGTATGAAAGTGTTGGCAGTTTGAATTTCGTGGTTTTGTGGTTTCAGGATTTAGGCTTTCGTGGTTTTGTGGTTTTGGGTTTTTGGGTTTTCCTATCTATCTAAATCCTTAAGTTAGATATTTACTAAATCCACAGCTGTTCTTCTTTCTCCTTTACTTGTATATACTATCTTTATTTATTTATATATATATATATATGGTTTACCTTTGAAAGGTTGAAAATCATGTTGTCAATCGGCCAGTTGGGTGAACCGAAATGCCAAGTCCTGGATGTCGAATGTGACAGAAGTTTGAAACTCAGCAAATCGAGCAACAGATTCATTGAGTTTCGAACTCCAATGTCAAACATGCAGTGTAATGTAGGGGAGCAAGCCCCCCTGCACCCCCCACACCCCCCCCTACTTTAATATTCTAACTCCGAGATCGCACTACACTGGGGAAAGTGTCCATTTCCTGATCCCCACTATAGTGCAGTCCTCACCCAAATTACCGAATCTGCAATGAGTGAATGTCACTGTGCATTCGCTCATTGCACATTCGATGCATTTTTTTCCATCTATATGAGAACTGCAAAACATCCTTTCACACAATCTACTTTTACTCACATATAAAGGTAAACCTATATATGTATGTATATATATATATATATATATAAAGATTATAAAGATATATAGACAGATATATATATATATATATATATATATATATATATATATATATATATATATATACACACACATACACAAACACATCTAGATAGACAGATAGATAGACAGATATCTTTAGCTCAATATATCATCTCATAGCAGGTAACTAGTCTAATGGCCCTGAGGCCCTTACAAACCTAGCCAAGAGTTGATCCCCCCCAAAAGGAAACCTCAGTCAGCACCTGTTGCTCCTGTCAATGAGGGACACAGGAGGAATAATGAGGGACACAGGTGGAACCCCTGGAACAAATTTATGATTTCCCATTCATTCTTCAAGGTTGTGTTTGAAGAGGGTCAGCAAGGTACTCTGTTTGACGTCTATGGGAAATCTATTCCAGCGACGGGGCAGCTTCTGGGAGACAAACCTGTCTCTCTAGCAGGTTTTGTTGATGTTACATATTAGATTAAGGCCTTTTGAGTGGGTAATGCGTGAAGAGTTAGACTTACGCATATGGAGCATCTCTAGTAGGGGAGGGTCTGAAATTGCCTTGCAGGTGATACACAGATCACCTCTGCGCAATCTCTATGATACCCATTAGAGTGATAGTGATTTGAGCCTGTCCACCTAGGACACGTGTTGGAGGTCATGGATTGTCTTTGTGAGGTACTTCTGTGGCCTTTCCAGTTGGTGCAGGTGCTTGGAGAGGTACATACCAAACGAGGCATTATACCCAATTATAGGCCTACTGAGGGAGAAGTACAGAGAGGTAATGACCTCCTTTTCTCTGGCTGCAATCCCTTTACTTATGAGATGAAGCATGTAAAAGGCTTTTCTGACCACTGCTGACACATAATGGTCGCATGTGAGATTGTTGTTAATATGAGTACCCAGATCTCTCACTACAGGTTGTGTGCTTAGGGGGTTGCCATTGATGTGGTAATCAGTAGGGGCAGTGTTTTTGCCAAATGGTATGATGATACATTTTCTTGCAGTTAGCTTGAGGCCATGACTTTGGCACCAGTCATTTGTTGCTGTGATACCCTCTTGCAGTATGTTAACATCATTTGGGGAGTCAATGAGTGCACCCAACTTACAGTCATCCACAAACTTGGTCAGCCAAGGGCTTTTGTCTTTGCCTGGACCTCTGAGATGTAGACACCAAACAGCAGGGGTTCCAGGACAGATCCCTGGGGAACACCACTAGTGAAATGTCTGCTGTCAGAGGTGGAGGCACGTGTTTTGACCTTGTGTGTCCTATCGGTGAGCCAGTTGGCCACCCACCTGATGAGATATGGATTTATGCCACCTTGAGTTAGCTTTTCGATGATGCCTGAGCGGGGGGTTGTGTCAAAGGCCTTGGCCAAATCAAGGTAAGCTGTGTGTACTGACTTTTCATCATCCAGGGCCTTGGTGACAGTCTCAAACAAGTCAACCAGGTTCAAAAGGCAAGATCTGCCTTTGACAAATCCAAACTGGTGGGGTAAATATTGCCTATGTCCTTGTTTATGAGATCCATAATTTTACACTCCATGGCTTTACAACTCGGACTTGTCAAGCTAATGGAGTGATAGTTTCCCGTGTCAGTAGTGGCACCACCTTTGTGCAAAGGGATGACAATGGCAGTTCTCTGCTGGAATGAAGCATGAGACTGTGCTATCTAATAATTTTATTCTATTCAACAAAGAACTTTGCCTACAATTGTAAGGAGTGTCATGTCCAGCATGTGGGGGTCTATACGCAAATATGGTAATGCTCCAATGGGAAAAGAGATTTTTAAAAAATTCACCTTAGTTTTCATTTTGCAAATGCTATGTGCAGTTTTTAAATGATATTTTTGTTTTTTGGACAACTCCTTCTGAGCTTTTAGATTATGTGAACAACTCGACAAGTTTCTTGACATTTACCCACTCCATTGGCCTTGATAAAATTTCATATTTGGATATTAGACTGATGAAAGACAGGGAACAGAACATATTCAAATCAGACATTTTTAGTAAATCTACATTCTCAAATAGTTATTTGTAATATGATAGTTCCCACCCTTACAAACAAAAAAGAGCTGTGGTTAAAGGGCAGTTCGTAAGGGCTGCACGTATGGTCACCTTCTTTAACAGTTTTTTAGATGAATGTAACAAGCTGAAAGACATGTTTATTTGTTGGGGCTATCCATTCAGTCTTGTAAATGAGGTTATGCTGGAAGTAATCAACAAGCGTGAAAGAGGGCATTTTTTGCCTATTTCAAATCAAAAGTCAGGGAACTGTAGTGTGGATAACATCTTGGATAATTATTTAGAAAATACACAATGTTCTCATGCACTGAATTTGCAAAGTGTGGAACGTAACGAACCAAGTAATTTTAATACTGCATTTGTTACTACATTCCACAGCTCGAGTAGGAACATAGCTGATATACTGGCCACAAATGGGTTGACTATTGTAAACAACAAGGACATAAGGGAATTGATCGGCGAAAAACCTTGTATAGTGTATAGAAAGGACAAATGCCTGAAATCTATTTTAGAGACTGGAACAAGGGGACACGAAAGAGGGAAGTGGAGGAACTGTGGTAGTAGCAATTATTGTCCATCTAGAAAAGGAGGCTGTAATTTAACTTTAACAATGTAAAAGTGAGTTTGAATCAGAAATGTTCATGTAACACTGAAAGAGTGGTATACTGTGCATTCTGCTTAAAGTGTCCTTGTTTTTATATAGGCAAGACGGAAAGGAAATTTAGGAACCGCATTTATGAACATCTCAGGGTTATAAAAATCAAAAATGTAAAGAAAGATTGTATGGAGCACATGGACCATGGTTTTACATTTATCATCATTGAGACACTTACCCCAGGCATAAGAGGTGCTCCATGGGCATTCATTTTGGAAACACATGAGGCTTTATAGCAACTGAGAACTAATGCCACACAGTGGCCAGGCTTAGACAATGCATTCTTATTGTCCTCTTTTCAAAACTTAAGCCATTAGAAAGATGAATTTTATTTACTGTGTGCTTGACATGAGATTATGCTAATACTTCTTCTACATTTATCATATTGTATTTATTATATATATATATATATATATATATATATATATATATATATATATATATATTTATTTATTTATACTAGTTTTATTATTATATACAGGTTTTTATATAGTTTTTAATAATTCACAGATTTATGAAGGATTTATGCTTTACTATGAACTGAATGTGCTGGTGGGCATTTTAACATTAATTGGTGGCATTGGTTTAGTTGCATAAGCTGTAGTTTAATATTTAAAGAGTTGTTTTATCCTTATTTCTTTGTCTGAAGAAGTCTCTGAATCAGCAGAGATGAAAGTGTGTATCTGATTGTGTATATTTTTCTTAATAAAAGTTTTCATTTACTACAGCAGCTTGTGGGAAAAGGACAGATTTTTTACATCATTGTGATCCTTAGCTCTGCTTGTGCTCACTTTTCTTGCTACAATTAATTTATAGTTAGCTTAGCAGCTCAGGATAGCACACCTCTCAAATCATAGTAACCTTACCAGGTCAGTGTAGAATACTTGTCAACTTATTGTAACCTTAGCAGCTCAGTGCAGCATATCTTTCAACTAATAGTAACCTTAGCAGTTCACTGTAGCTTTATAGTAACCATAGCAGTTCAGTGGGGGATACCTCTCAGCTTAGAGTAAACTCAGCAGATGAGTATAGCATACATCTCAGCTTATGCAAACCTTAGCAGCTCAGTGCATCATACCTCTCCACTTATAGTAACCTTAGCATCTCGGTGTAGCACACCTCTCAGCTTATAGGAACATTAGCAGCACACTGCAGCACACCTCGCAGCCTATAATAATATTAGCAGCACAGTGTAGCACACCTCCCAACGTATAGCGACCTTAGCAGTTCAGTCTAGTATGCCTGTTTGCTTATAGAAATCTTAGCAGTCAGGGTAGCACAGCTCTCAAACTTATACTTACCTTAGCATCTCAGTGTAGCATACATCTCTGCTTATAGTACCATTAGCAGCTCAGTGTAACACACCTCTCAATGTATAGTAACCCTAGCAGATCAGTGTAGCATACCTCTCATCTGATAGTAACCTTAGCAGCTCAGTGTAGCACACCTCTCAGCATATAGGAACGTAAGCAGCTCAGTGTAGCACACCTCTCCTTTTAGGACCCTTAGAAGCACACCTCTCAGCTTACAGTAACGTCAGTAGCATGGTGTAAAATACCTCTCAGCTTATAGCAACCTGAGCAGTTCAGCGTACAATTATAGTAACCAGAGCAGTTCAGTATAGCATACATCTCAGCTTATAGTAACTTCAGCAGGTCAGTGTAGCACACCTCTCCTTTTAGGACCCTTAGAAGCACAGTGAAGCACACCTCTCAGCTTACAGTAACGTCAGTAGCATGATGTAAAATACCTCTCAGCTTATAGCAACCTGAGCAGTTCAGCGTATCATTATAGTAACCAGAGCAGTTCAGTATAGCATACATCTCAGCTTATAGTAACTTCAGCAGGTCAGTGTATCATACCTCTCAGCTTACTGAAACCTTAGCAGCTGAGTGTAGTATACATTTCAACATATATTAACCATAGTACCTCTCCACTTATAGAAACCTTAGCAGCTCAGTGTGGCATACCTCTCTTCTTATAAGAACATCAGTAGCTCTGTGTAGCACACCTATCAACTTATAGGAACATCACAGTGCAGCACACCTCACAGCTTATAGTAACCTTAGCAGCACAGTGCAGCACACCTCACAGCTTATAGTAACCTTAGCAGCACAGTGCAGCACACCTCACAGCTTATAGTAACCTTAGCAGCACAGTGTAGCACACCTCACAGCTTATAGTAACCTTAGCAGCACAGTGCAGCACACCTCACAGCTTATAGTAACCTTAGCAGCACAGTGCAGCACACCTCACAGCTTATAGTAACCTTAGCAGCACAGTGCAGCACACCTCACAGCTTATAGTAACCTTAGCAGCACAGTGCAGCACACCTCACAGCTTATAGTAACCTTAGCAGCACAGTGCAGCACACCTCACAGCTTATAGTAACCTTAGCAGCACAGTGCAGCACACCTCACAGCTTATAGTAACCTTAGCAGCACAGTGTAGCACACCTCACAGCTTATAGTAACCTTAGCAGCACCGTGTAGCACACCTCACATCTTATAGTAACCTTAGCAGCACAGTGCAGCACACCTCACAGCTTATAGTAACCTTAGCAGCACAGTGCAGCACACCTCACAGCTTATAGTAACCTTAGCAGCACAGTGCAGCACACCTCTCAGCTTATAGTAACCTTAGCAGCACAGTGCAGCACACCTCTCAGCTTATAGTAACCTTAGCAGCACAGTGTAGCATACCTCTCAGCTTATACTAATATTAGCAGGCCAAAGTAGTACACCTCTCAACTTAGCACACCTCTCCACACCTCTCAACTTATAGGAACCTTAGCAGCTCAGTCTAGCATACTTTCTGCTTATACTAGTCTTAGCAGCTCACTGTAGCACAACTCTCAATTTATTGTAATTTTATCAGTTCAGTGTAGCTTAACTCTCAGCTACAACTCAGTGCAGTATACCTCTCAGCTTATAGTAACCTTAGCAGTTCAGTGTAGTATTACAGTAACCCTAGCAGTTTAGTGTACCATAACTCTTAGCTTTACTATCAACAGCTGCTCAGTGTAGGATATATCTCAGTTTATAGTAACCTTAGTAGCTCAGGTTATCATACTGTTCCACATATAGAAACCTTAGCAACTAAGGGTGGCATATCTCTCTGCTTAAATAAACATCAGCACCTCAGAGTAGCACATCTGTCCTCTTACAGGAACCTTGGCAGTACAGTGCAGCATACCTCAATGACCTATAGCAAAGTTAGCTGCTTAGTGTAGTACATGTCTCAACTTACAGTAACCTTAGCAGGTCAGTGTAGCATACCTCAATGGCCTATAGCAAAGTTAGCTGCTTAGTGTAGTACATGTCTCAACTTACAGTAACCTTAGAAGGTCAGTGTAGCATACCTCAATGACCTATAGCAAAGTTAGCTGCTTAGTGTAGTACATGTCTCAACTTACAGTAACCTTACCAGGTCAGTGTAGCATACCTCAATGATCTATAGCAAAGTTAGCTGCTTAGTGCAGTACATGTCTCAACTTACAGTAACCTTAGCAGGTCAGTGTAGCATACCTCAATGACCTATAGCAAAGTTAGCTTTTTAGTGTAGTACATGTCTCAACTTACAGTAACCTTAGCAGGTTAGTATAGCACACCTTGCAACATATAATAACTTTAAGAGCTCAGTGCATTACAGCTTTCTACTTACAATAACTAGCAGCTCAATGAAGTAGACCTCTCAACCTATGGTAACCTTAATAATTCAGTATAGCCTACCACTCAACTTATACTAACCATAGCAGCTCAGTGTTGCATAAATCTCTGATTAAAGTAGCCTTAGCAGCTCAGTGTAGCACACCTCTCAATGTAGAGTAACTTTAACAGCTCACTGTAGCATACCTCCCATCTTATAGGAACCTAAGCAGCTCAGTGTAGCACACCTCTCAATTTATAGTAAACTTAGCAGCTCATTGTAGCATACCTCTCATCTTATGGTGACCATAGCAGTTCAGTGTAGCACACCTCTCATCTTATAGGAACCTAAGTAGCTCATTGTAGCATACACCGCTCTGCTTTTAGGAAACTTAGTCACACAGTGCAGTACACCTCTAGGCTTATAGTAAGCAGCACAGTATAGCATATATCTCAGTTTATAGTAACCTTAGCATCTCAATGTAGCACACCTCTCAACATATAGTAACTTTAGCAGCTCAGTACAGCACACCTCTCAGCTTATAGTAAACTTAGCAGCTCTGTGTAGCATACCTCTGTGGTTATAGTAGCCCTAGCAGCTCAATGTAGCACACCTTTCAAGTCATAGTGACCCTCGCAGCTATGTGTATCATACCTCTCAACTAAGTGTAATCTTAGCAGCTCCGTGTAGCACACCTTTCAGTGTATAGTAAACTTAGTAGCTCAGTGTAGCAAACTTTCAGTAAACTTAGCAGATCAGTGCAACATACCTCTCAGCTTATATTAACCTTAGCAGTTCAGTGTAGCAGTATAGTAACCATAGCAGTTCTGTGTAGCATACATGTCAGCTTATAGTAATGTCAGAAGCTCAGTGTCGCATACCTCTCCACTTATATAAACCTCAGCAGCTAAGTGTAGCATCTCAAGTTATATTAACCTTAGCAGCTCAGTGTAGCATTCCGCTCCACTTATAGTAACCTTAGCATTTCAATGTAGCATACCTCTCCACCTATAGGAACTTAGCAGCTCAATGTAGCACACCTCACCAGCTATACGAATCTTAGCAGCACAGTGCAGCACACTTCTTAGTTTATAATAACCTAGTACACCTCTCTGCTTATAGTACCCTCAGCAGCATGGTGTAGCATACCTCTCAGCTTATAGTAACTGTAGCATTATAGAAACCAGAACAGTTCAGTGTAGCATATATCTCAGCTTATAGTAACCTCAGCAGGTCAGTGTATCATACCTCTCAGCCTATAGAAACCTTAGCAGCTGAGTGTAGCATACATCTCAATTTATATTAACATTAGTACTTCTCCACTTATAGTAACCTTAGCTGCTTAGAGTGGCATACCTCTCTGCTTACAGGAACATCAGTAGCTCTATATAGCACACCTATTGATGTATAGGAACATTAGCAGCACAGTGTAGCATACCTCTCAGCTTATAGTAACATTAGCAGCTCAAAGTAGCACACCTGTCAACTTAGTACACTTCTCAACTTTTAGTAACCTTAGCAGCTCAGTGTAGCATACTCTCTGCTTATAGTAGCCTTAGCAGCTTAGTGTAGCACTCCTGTCAATTTATTGTAACCTTAGCAGCTTAGTGTAGCATAGCACTCACCTTATAGTAACCTTTGCAGCTCAGTGTAGCACAAGTCTCAGTGTATAGTAAGCATGGCGGCTCAATGTAGAATACCTCTCAGCTACAAATTAGTGCAGTATACTTCTCAGCTTATAGTAATCTTAGCAGTTCAGTATAGCATTATAGGTTCATAGGTTCATAGATTAGTACTAGACTAACTGCCCTTGTGAGCCATTTTAAGCCTAGCCAATTATCCCTTGTGAGACTCAAACCCTGCACCTTCTGTTTGTAAGGCAAACACCTTAACCATTAGGCCACCACATAAAGCAACCATAGCACAGTAACCATAGCACTTCAGTGTAGCATACCTCTCAGCTTATACTATCAATAGCAGCTCAGTGTAGCATATATATTAGCCTTTAGTAACCTTAGTAGCTCAGGTTATCATATCTCTCTACTTATGGGAATCTTAGCAGCTAAGGCTGGCATATCTCTCTGCTTAAAGAAACATCAGCAGCTGAGAGTAGCACACTTCTCCTCTTATAAAACCCTCAGCATTACAGTACAGCATATATTTAGTTTACAATAACCTTAGCAGCCGTGGCATACCTCTCTGCACCTTAGCAGCTTAGTGTAGTACACCTCTCAACTTACAGTAACATTAGCAGCTCAGTGTAACACACATTGCAACGTATAATAACTTAGCAGCTCAGTGCTGCCTAACTTTCTGCTTACAGTAGCATTAACAGCTCAGTGAAGTAAACCTCTCAAATTATAGTAACCTTAACAGCTCAGTATAGCATACCTCTCAGCTTATAGTAACCTTAGCAGTTCAGTGTAGCAACCTCTCAGCTCATAATAACCAAAACATGTCAGTAAAGCACACCTGCCAACTTGTAGCTACCTTAACATCTCAGGATAGTAATCTCTCAATGTATAGTAACAATAGCAGCTCAGTGTAGCACACCTTTCAGCAGATAGTAAACTTAGCAATTCAGTGTAACAACCTCTCAGCTTCCAGTAACCTTAGCAGCTCAGTGGAACATGCCTCTCAGCTTATAGTAACTTAAGCAGTTCAGCATAGTATTATAGTAACTATAGCAGTTCAGTGTAGCATATATTTCAGCTTATAGTAACATTAGTAGTCAGGGTAAAAAAATTATTAATTTATAGTTAGCTTAGCAGCTCAGCATAGCACACCTCTCAATTCATAGTAACCTTACCAGCTCAGTGAAGCATACTTCTCAACTTATTGTAACCTTAGCAGCGCAGTGTAGCACACCTTTCAGTGTATAGTAGACTTAGCAGCACAGTGTAGCAACCTCTCAGCTTTCAGTAACCTTAGCAGCTCAGTGATGCATATCTCTCAACTTATAGTAACCTTAGCAGTTCACTGTAGCTTTATAGTAACCATAGCAGTTCAGTGTAGCATACATCTCAGCTTAGAGTAAACTCAGCAGCTGAATGTAGCATACATCTCAGCTTATACAAACCTTAGCAGCTCAGTGTACATGCCTCTCTACTTGTAGTAACCTTAGCATCTCTGTGTTCCACACCTCTCAGCTTATAGGGATATTAGCAGCACACTGCAGCACACCTCTCAGCCTATAGTAATATTAGCAGCACAGTGTAGCACACCTCTCTGCTTATATAAACCTCAGCAGCTAAGTTTAGCATCTCAACTTATATTAACCTTATCAGCTCAGTGTAGCATACCTCTCCACTTATAGGAACTTAGCAGCTCAGTGTAGCACACCTCTCCAGGTATAAGAATTTTAGCAGCACAGTGCAGCACACCTCTTAGCTTATAGTAACCTTAGCAGCTCAATGGAGAACACCTCTCAGCTTAGCACACCTCTCAACTTATAGCAAAATTAGCAGCTCAGTGAAGAATACCTCGTTGCTTTAAGAGACATTCATGGCTCAGTGTAGTACACCTCTCAACTGAAAGTAACCTTAGCAGATCATTGTAGAACTTATAACAACTTTAGCAGCTCAGTGTGGTACAACCCTCAACTTATAGAACCTTATCAGTTTAGTGTAGCATACCTCTTTGCTTTTAGTAATCATAAAAGTCAGGGTACCACACCTCTCAACGTATTCTAACCTTTGCAGCATGGTGAGAAAAACCTCTCTTCTTATAGTAGCCTTATCAGCTCAGGGTAGCACATTTCTTAATGTATAGTCACCCTAGCAGCTCAGTGTAACATACCTCTCATCTCATAGTAGCAGTGTAGTACACCTCTCAGCTTATAGGAAACCAAGCATCTCAGTGTAGCACAACTCCCTGGTTTTCAGAAGCTTAGCAGCACAGTGCAGCACAAGTCTCAGCTTATAGTAACATTAGCAGTAGTGTAGCATACCTCTCAGCTTATAATAACCTTAGTATCTCAGTGTAGCACAACTCTCAAATTGTAGTAACCTTAACAGCTCAGTGTAGTACACCTGTCAACTTATACTAAGATTATCAGCTCAGTGCAGCACAGCTTTCTGCTTATAGTAGCCTTAACAGCTCAGTGTAGCACACCTCTCAACTTATAGTAGCATACCAGTTCAGTGTAGCCTTAAAGTAACCATAGCACTTCAGTGTAGCATACCTCTCAGCTTATATTAACAATACCAGCAAGAGTAGCATCTCTATCTCTCTTTATAGTAACCTTAGTCATCAGGGTAGCACAGCTATCAACTTATAGTAAGCTTAAGAGCTCAGTGTAACATACCTCTCTGCTTATAATAGCCTTAACAGCTCAGTTTAGTGCATCTCTCAATTCATAGCAACCATAGCAGCTCAGTGTACCATACGTCTCAACTTATAATAACCTTAACAGCTCAGTAGAACACCCATCAGCGTATATTAAAATTAGCACCTCAGTGTAACATACCTCTCAGCTACAGCTGAGTGCAGCATACCTCTCAACTTATAGCAACTTACCAGTTCAGTGTAACATTAGAGAAACCATAGCACTTCAGTGTAGCATACCTCTCAGCTTATAGTAACAATATCAGCTAGAGTAGCATATCTCTCAGTTTATAGTAACCTTAGTTGTTCAGAGTAGCATACTTCTCCACTAATAGGAACCTTTGCAGCTCAGTGTAGCATATCTCTCTGATTACAGGAACATCAACAGCTCAGTATAACAAACATTTCCACTTATAGGAACCTCAGCATACAGTGCAACATAACTCTCAGCTTAGATTAACCTTAGTAGTTCAGTGTATCACAAGTTTCAACTGATACTAACATTAGCAGCTTAGTGTAGCACACTACTCAATTTGTAGTAAACTTAACAGTTCAGTGTAGTACACCTCTCAGCTTATAGTAACATTAGCAGCTCAGTGTAGCACTCCACACAACATATACTAACTTTAGTGGCTCAGTGCAGCACACCTTTCTACTTATAATAACCTCAACAGCTCAGTATACTGTACCTTTCAGCTTATAGCAACCTTAGCAATTCAGTGTAGCATTATAATAACCATAGCCATTCTCTACTTATAGTAACCTTTGCAGCTCAGTGTAGGATAGCTCTCTGTTTATAGCAGCCTTAGAAGCTCAGTGTACCACACCACTCAATTCATGGGTGTTTAGCAGCTCAGTGTAGCACACCTATCATCTTATAGTAACTTTACCAGCTCAGTGTAGTACACCTTTCAGCATATAGTAAACGTGGCAGCTCAGTGTTGGCAACCTCTGAGCTTTCAATAATCTTGGCAGCTCAGTGGATCATACCATTTGTAAAATTTCAAAGGTGCCAATATCAGCAAGTAGCTACACCATAAGCCCAACACATGAAACAAAATGCTCACAAAGAGCATGTTACTCCAGTCTCTTTATTGTTAAGCACTTTCTTCCTCAGTATACACCTCTGGGACTTCCTCAGAACAAGAAACAGAAGAAATTACATTGCTCCAAGTCAACACCCTTTATATGCAATGAAACAATCAAGTAATCAATTATTCTTCCACAATTTTAAAGACGTAGACACTAAACACTAAAAGCCTTTGTACTTTAAATATACACCAACAAAACTTTAGAAAATGTTAAATTTTACATTATTAAAATTAATATATTATACAAAATACAATAAAAATGCAGATGTTTAAAGCTCTTTTTCTTAGAACAGAAACCAGGGAAATATGGTTGTTTAACCCTGGTTCAACAGTGGCATTTAATCTAATAATCCAATAAAACTCTCTAAGGTCAACCTGAAGCTCTCACCAACCACCTCTAAAATTCCATGGGACAACTTCTAAAATGCCAAACTTAAATTGTGTATCTCCCTCGCATGCTAGTGTGTGCCTATACAATGCATTATTTACATTCCCCTTATTAATGGCATAAAGGAGTTCATATATTCTGGTCTTAAAATTCCTTTCCATTTTGCCAATATAGTAATACGAACATTTGGCAAAGTGAAATATATATAACACCTCTTGTGTTACAGTTACCCCTATGTAGAGGAAAGCCCATACCATGCCCAGTTATCAAGGCCACGTCACTATCTAAGATGTAGGGGCATTGATCATACCATTTGGTTTATAGTAACCTTAGCAGCACAGTGTTGCTTACCTCTCAACATATAATAAATTTAGCATCTCAGTGTATCATACCTTTCTGCTTATAATAGCCTTAGCAGCTCAATGTAACACACGGCTCAATTCATACTCACCATAGTAGCTCAGTGTAGCACACCTATCATCTTACAGTAACTTTACCAGTTCAATGTAGCACACTTTTCAGTGTATAGTAAACTTAGCAGCTCAATGTAGCTACCTCTGAGCTTTCAGTAACATTAGGAGCCCAGTGTTGCACACCTCTCAATTCATACTAACCTTAGCAGCTCAGTGTAGCATACCTCACAACTTATTGTAACCTTAGTAGCTCAGTGTAGCACACCTTGCAGCTTATAGTAAATGTAGCAGCTCAGTGGAGCATCCCTCTCAGCTCATAGTAACCTTAGCAGTTCAGCGTATCATTATAGCAACCATGCCAGTTCAGTGTAGCATAGATCTCAGATTATAGTAACCACAGCAGCTCAGTGTGGTATACCTCCCAGCTTATATAAACCTTAGCAGCTCAGAGTAGCACACATCTCAAATTATAGTAACCTTAGCAGCTGTGTAATATACCTGTTAATCGTAAACTTAATAGCTCAGTGTAGCATACCTCTCCACATATAGCAACCTTAGCAGCTCAATGTAGCATACTTATCTGCTTATAGTTACCTTAGCAGCTCAGTGTAGCAGACATTTCAGCATCTAGTAACCTTAGCAGCTTAGTGCAGCATACCTCTCAGCTACAGATGAGTGCAGCATACCTTTTAGCTTACAGTAACTTAGCAGTTCAGTGTAGCATTATAGTAACCATAGCAGATTCAGTGTAGAATATCTCTCAGCTTACAGTAACAATAGCAGTACAGAGTAGCATATCTCTTAGTTTATAGTAACCTTTGTAGCTCAGTGTAGCATACCTCTCCACTTATAGCTTTAGCAGCTGAGTTAGTATATCACTCTGCTTATAGGAACATCAGTGGTTCAGTGTAGCACACCCTGTTCACTTATAGGCACCATAGCAGCACAGTACAGCACACCTCTCAGATTGCAGAAACCTTAGCAGCTCAGTGTAGCATACCTCTTAGTTTATAGTATCCTTGATATCTCAGGGTAGAATACCTCTCCACTTATAGGAACTTTTGAAGCTGAGTATAGTACACTTCTCAACTTATAGTAACCTCAACAGCTCAGTGCAGCATATCTCTCAGGTTATAGTAACCTTAGCAGGTTAGTACATCATACCTCTCAACCTATAGTAAACCTAGCAGCATGGTGTAGCATACCTCTCAGCTTATAGTAACTTAACAGTTCAGTGTAGCATTATAGTAACCAGAGCAGTTCTGTTTAGCATATATCTCAGCTTATACTAACTTCAGCAGGTCAGTGTATCATACCTCTCAGCTTATAAAAACATTAGCAGCTGAGTGTAGCACACATCTCTACTTATATCATACATCTCAGATTACAGAAACCTTAGCAGCTCAGTGTAGCATATCTCTTAGTTTATAGTATCCGTGGTACCTCAGTGTAGCATACCTCTCCACTTATAATAACCTTAGCAGTCAGGCTAGCATAACTCTTAACTTATAGTAAGCTTAGCAGCTCAGTGTAGCATACCTCTCCACTTATAATAACCTTAGCAGTCAGGCTAGCATAACTCTTAACTTATAGTAAGCTTAGCAGCTCAGTGTAGCATACCACTCCACTTATAGTAACCTTAGCAGTTCAGTGTAGCACACCTCTCAGCTTATAGGGACCTAAGCAGCTCAGTGTAGTACACCTCTCTGCTTATAGTAACTTCAGCAGCATGGTATAGCCTACCTCTCAGCTTATAGTAACCTTAACAGTTCATCGTAGCATTATAGTAAAGAGAACAGTTCAGTGTAGCATATATATCAGCTTATAGTAACCTCCGCAGGTTGGTGTATCATACCTCACAGCTTAAAGAAACCTTAGCAGCTGAGTGTAGCATACATCTCAACTTATATTAAAGTTAGTACTTCTCCACTTTTAGTAACCTTAGCAGCTTAGTGTGGCATACCACTCTGCTTACAGGAACATCAGTAGCTCTATATAGCACATCTATCAGTGTATAGGAACATTAGCAGCTTAGTGTAGCATACCTTTCAGCTTATAGTAACATTAGCAGCTCAAAGTAGTACACCTCTCAACTTTTTAATAACTTTAGCAGCTCAGTGTAGCATACTCTCTGCTTATAGTAGCCTTACTAGCTCAGTGTAGCACATCTGTCAATTTGTTGTAACCTTAGCTGCTTAGCATAGCATAGCGCTCACCTTATAGTAACCTTTGCAGCTCAGTATAGCACGTCTCAATGTATAATAACCATGGCAGCTCAGTGTAGTATACCGCTCAGCTACAACTCAGTGCAGTATACCTTTCAGCTTATAGCAATCTTAGCAGCTCAGTATAGCATTATAGTAACCATAGCAATTCACTGCAGCATACCTCTCAGCTTATACTATCAATACCAGTTCAGTGTAGCATATATCTCAGTTTATAGTAACCATAGTAGCTCAGGTTATCATACCTCTCTACTTATGGGAATCTTAGCAGCTAAGTCTAGTATAACTCTCTGTTTAAAGAAACATCAGCAGCTGAGAGTAGCACACCTCTTCTCTTACAGAAACCTCAGCAGTACAGTGCAGCATACATTTAGTTTACAATAACCTTAGTGCGCCATACCTATCTGCTTATAGTAACCTTAGCAGCTTAGTGTAGTACACGTCTCAACTTACAGTAGCATTAGCAGGTCAGTATAGCACACATTGCAACATATAATAACTTTAGCAGCTCAGTGCTGCATAACTTTCTGCTTACAGCAGCATTACAGCTCAGTGAAGTACACCGCTCAAATTATAGTAACCTTAACAGCTCAGTATAGCATATCTCTCAGCTTATAGTAACCTTAGCAGTTCAATGTAGCAACCTCTCAGCTCATAATAACCTTAATAAGTCAGCGAAGCACACCTGCCAACTTGTAGCTACCTTAACAGCTCAGGATAGTACACCTCTCAATGTCTAGTAACAATAGTAGCTCAGTGCAGCACACCTTTCAGCAGATAGTAAACCTAGCAGCTCAGTGTAGCAACCTCTCAGCTTTCAGTGACCTTAGCAGCTCAGCAGAACATGCCTCTAAGCTTATAGTAACCTAAGCAGTTCAGCATAGCACACATCTCAACTTATAGTAACGTTAGTAGTCTGTGTAGTATACTTCTCCACTTATTGGAAACTTAGCAGCTGAGTGTAGCATGCCTCTCTTCTGACAGGAACATCAGTAGCTCTGTGTAGCACACCTTTCAGCTTATAGAAGCCTTAGTAACAGAGTTTAACATACCTCCCAGCTTATAGTAACAGCAGATCAATGTAGCACACCTCTCAAATTAGCACATCTGTCAGAGAAAAGTAAACCTAGCAGCTCAGTGTAGTATACCTCTCAGCTACAGCCAAGTGCAGCATACCTGTCAGCTTATAGCAACTTACCAGTTCAGTGTAGCAATAGAGTAACCATTGCATGTCAGTGTAGAATACCTCTCAGCTCATAGTAACAATACCAGCTAGAGTGACATATCTCTCAGTTTATGGTAACCTTAGTTTTTCAGTGTAGCATACCTCTCCACTTACAGGAAACTTTGCATCTCAGTGTAACATATCTCTCTGCTTACAGGAACTTCAGCAGCTCAGTATAGTAGACCTGTCCACTTATAGGAACCTTAGCAGCACAGTGCAGCATAACTCTCAGCTTAGAGTAACCTTAGCAGCTTAGTGTAGCACACCTCTCAATTTATAGTAACCTTATCAGTTCAGTGTAGTATGCCTCTCTGTTTATAGTAATCTTAGCAGTCAGGGTAGCACCCCCTCTTAACTTATACTAACCTTAGCAGCTCAGTGTAGCATACCTCTGCTTGTAGTTGCCTTAGCAGGTCAGTGTGACAGACCTCTCAATTTATAGTAACTTTAGCAGCTCAGTGTAGCATACCTCTCATCTTACAGTAACTTTAGCAACTCAGTGTAGTAACCTCTCAGCTTATATGAACCCAACCAGCTCAGTATAGTACACCTCTTTGCTTATAGGCATGTTTGCAGCATAGTGTAGGATACCTCTCAGCTTTGAGTAACCTTAGCATCTCAGTGTAGCACACCTCTCAATTTATAGCAACATGATCAGCTCAGTGTAGCATATCTCTCCTCTTTCAGTAACTTTATCAGCTCAGTGCAGCATACCTCTCAACTTGTAGTAATCTTAGCTCATTGTAGTACATCTCTCAAGTTATAGTAAGACTAGCAGCTCAGTGTAGCACACTTTGCAACATATACTAACTTTAGCAGCTCAGTGCAGCATACCTTTCTGCTTATAATAACCTTAAAAGCTCAGTGTTGCACGTCTCAACTTATAGTAATCTTAACAGCTCAGAGTGGCATACATCTCAGCTTATAGTAACCTTAGTAGCTCAGTGTAGCACACCTCTCAATATATAGTAATCTTAGCAGCTCAGTGTAACATAACTCTCGTCTTATAGTAACTTAATAGTCAGGGTAGCACACCTCTCAACTTACAGTAATCTTAGCAGCTCAATGTAGCACACCTCTCAACTTGTAGTAACCTTAGCAGGTCAGCGTATTACACCTCTCACTGTACAGTAATATTAGTAGCTCAGTGTAGCACAACTCGCAACATATACTAACTTTAGATGTTTGGTGAAGCACACCTTTCTGGTTATAGTAACCTTAACATCTCAGTGTAGTACACGTCTCAACTTATAGTAATTTTAACAGCTAATTGTATCATACCTCTCAGCTTACAGTAACCTTAGCAGCTCAGTGTAGCACACCTCTGAAATTATAGTAAGCTTAGCATCTCAGTTTAATACACCTCTCAACTTATTGTAACCTTAGCAGTTCAGTATAGCACACCTTGCAACATATATTAACTTTAGCAGCTCAGTGCAGCACTCCTTTCTGCTTATAGTAACTTTAACAGCTCAGTTTAGCACACTTCTCAACTTACAGTAACCTTAGCACTTCAGTGTAGTATGCCTCTGTCTGCTTACAGACATTTTAGCAGTCAGGGTAGCACCCCTCTCAACTTATACTAACCTTAGCAGCTCAGTGTAGCATATCTCTCTGCTTGCAGTTGCCTTAACATGTCAGTGTAGCACATCTCTCAATGTATAGTAACTTTAACAGCTCAGTGTAGCATACCTCGCAGCTTATAGTAACCTTAGCAACTCAGTGTAGCAACCCCTCAGCTTATAGGAACCCAAGCAGCTCAGTGTAATACACCTCTTTGCTTATAGCCACCTTTGCAGCACAGTGCAGCACACCTCTCAGCTTATAGTAACTTTAGCAGCACAGTGTATCACACATCTCGATTTATAGTAACATTAGCAGCTCAGTGTAGCATACCTCTCAGATTATAGTAACCTTAGCAGCACAGTGTATCACACATCTCGATTTATAGTAACCTTAGCAGTTCAGTGTAGCATACCTCTCAGCTTATTAATCTTAGCAGCACAGTGTATCACACATCTCAATTTATAGTAACCTTAGCATCTCAGTGTAGCACACCTCTCAATTTATAGCAACATTATCAGCTCAGTGTAGCATATCTCTCCACTTTCAGTAACTTTATCAGCTCAGTGTAGCATACCTCTCAACTTGCAGTAATCTTAGCTCATTGTAGTACATCTCTCAAGTTATAGTAAGACTAGCAGCTCAGTGTAGCACACTTTGCAACATATACTAACTTTAGCAGCTCAGTGCAGCATACCTTTCTGCTTATAATAACCTTAAAAGCTCAGTGTTGCACATGTCTCAACTTATAGTAATCTTAACAGCTCAGAGTGGCATACATCTCAGCTTATAGTAATCTTAGTAGCTCAGTGTAGCACACCTCTCAACATATAGTAATCTTAGCAGCTCAGTGTAACATAACTCTCGTCTTATAGTAACTTAATAGTCAGGGTAGCACACCTCTCAACTTACAGTAATCTTAGCAGCTCAATGTAGCACACCTCTCAACTTGTAGTAACCTTAGCAGGTCAGCATATTACACCTCTCACTGTACAGTAATATTAGTAGCTCAGTGTAGCACAACTCGCAACATATACTAACTTTAGATGTTTGGTGAAGCACACCTTTCTGGTTATAGTAACCTTAACATCTCAGTGTAGTACACGTCTCAACTTATAGTAATTTTAACAGCTAATTGTATCATACCTCTCAGCTTACAGTAACCTTAGCAGCTCAGTGTAGCACACCTCTGAAATTATAGTAAGCTTAGCATCTCAGTTTAATACACCTCTCAACTTATTGTAACCTTAGCAGTTCAGTGTAGCACACCTTGCAACATATATTAACTTTAGCAGCTCAGTGCAGCACTCCTTTCTGCTTATAGTAACTTTAACAGCTCAGTTTAGCACACTTCTCAACTTACAGTAACCTTAGCACTTCAGTATAGTATGCCTCTGTCTGCTTACAGAAATTTTAGCAGTCAGGGTAGCACCCCTCTCAACTTATACTAACCTTAGCAGCTCAGTGTAGCATATCTCTCTGCTTGCAGTTGCCTTAACAGGTCAGTGTAGCACATCTCTCAATGTATAGTAACTTTAACAGCTCAGTGTAGCATACCTCTCAGCTTATAGTAACCTTAGCAACTCAGTGTAGCAACCTCTCAGCTTATAGGAACCCAAGCAGCTCAGTGTAGTACATCTCTTTGCTTATAGCCACCTTTGCAGCACAGTGCAGCACACCTCTCAGCTTATAGTAACCTTAGCAGCACAGTGTATTACACATCTCAATTTATAGTAACCTTAGCAGCTCAGTGTAGCATACCTCTCAGCTTATAGTAACCTTAGCAGCACAGTGTATCACACATCTCGATTTATAGTAAGCTTAGCAGCTCAGTGTAGCATACCTCTCAGCTTATAGTAACCTTAGCAGCACAGTGTATCACACATCTTGATTTATAGTAACCTTAGCAGCACAGTGTATCACACATCTCGATTTATAGTAACCTTAGCAGCTCAGTGTAGCATACCTCTCAGCTTATAGTAACCTTAGCAGCACAGTGTAGCATATCTTTGCTCTTATAATAACTTAGTAGTCAGGGTAGCATACCTCTCAACTTACAGTAACCTTGGCAGTTAAGTATAGCATACCTCTCAGCTGATACATTCTATAAGATATATAGGTTTTTATACAGAAAGAAAGCTTTTATTGCAAATGGTTATATGATGCCAATAAAATATGAAAAAGAAATTATGCGGACAATTTTTTCATTTATTTTGTGGTCAAAATTGAACCAGGTTTAGAGGGGAATTTTGTATCTGATAGATGAACAAGGGGGATTGGGACTGATAAATCTGACCGTGCATGCCACCTCTTTAAGTACGTATAAAGTACTAAAATAAATTATGAAAAATAAAGATTTTTCAGAAACAATGTATTGTAAATGATATCCTTTAAGCCTACTGGGTTAATGGAAACCACATCCCAAAATGCTGAATCCTACACAACAGCCTTCTACGGACATCTCCAAGAATGCATGGATCAAGCAATCCCAACTAAAACCAAGACCCTCTCCACCAAGGGAAAATGCCCGGTTTGGTGGACCCCGGCTATAAACAAACTGTACAACAAAAGAAGGAAGCTACTGCAGGACAAAGCCAAATCCCACAAGGGAAAGGCTTCCCTGATCAGCACAAGTAAAAAACTACGTTCTCTCATAAAAACATCTAAAGCCAACTTTGAGAGAAAGATTGCCAAGGATACCAAAGACAATCACAAGGCCTTCTTCAATTATGTCAGAACCTTGGGAGGAAATTCTCAGATATGGTCTGAGTTGGTACACAACGACAAAAAATTCACTGACCCTACTGACATTGCCAATATTCTGGCAGATAGGTTCAGTGCAAATTTCTCCCCTCCCTCACCCCCTAAAGATGAAGTAATTATCCCTGCTGAATGTAACCTACCTGTCATCTCAGACATACAGGTGAAATCAGCACTCAACAAAGCAAAAAACACAGGATCTATGGGACCCGATGGTATCCCCGGTTGCGTGTTACGTGAACTTCAAGATGAACTAAACCCGCACCTAAAAACGCTATTCAATCTTAGCCTCACTACAGGATATGTACCTGAACACTGGCGCACAGCAACAGTGGTCCCACTCCACAAAGGGGAAATTCTACTGACCCTGGTAACTACCGCCCATAAGTCTGACCAGCCTGGTCTGCAAGGCTATGGAAAGAATCATCATGGAACTCATAAATGGCGATATTGGAGATCTGCAGACCCTTGATCCCACCCAGTTCGGTTTTGTAAAAGGCAGATCCTGCCTCTTAAACCTGGTTGACTTCTTCGAGACAGTCACTAGTGCCATCGACGAGGGCAAGGCTGTCCACACTGCCTACTTGGACTTGGCTAAAGCCTTTGACATGATACCACACTCTGGCATCATAGACAAGCTCAGCAGCCTAAATGTAAATCCATATGTCACAAGATGGGTAGCAAACTGGCTAAAAAAACAGAACCCATAAGGTCAAAATTGCTGGAGCCATGTCAGACTCAAAACCAGTCACGAGTGGTGTCCCACAGGGCTCAGTCTTGGGACCACTCTTATTCGGCATTTACTTCTCGGATGTGAAAGCAAATATGGGAGGATTATGGCTGACAAAGTTTGCAGATGACTGCAAATTGGGTTCCATAGTTGATTCACCTGCTGACACACACATCCTACAGAAAGGTCTCACTGAAACGGACAACTGGTGCCGGAATCATGGCCTCAAACTTAACGCCAAAAAATGTATAGTCATCCCCTTTGGGAAAAACAAAGTACCCACAAATTATCACATAGACAATAACCCACTGAGTACGGAAGAAGTAATCAGAGACCTGGGGACTCAAGTTGATAGTGACCTCTCCTTTGACAACCATGTTGCCAAAGTGGTCAGAAAGACATTCTACCTTGCCCATCTCATCATGAAGGGATTCTCATCCAGATCAAAGGAGGTCATTGTACCTCTATATTCCTCCCTTGTCAGGCCCATGATTGAATATAATGCACCATTTGGGATGTATCTCACCCGGCACATGCAACAACTGGAAAGACCCCAGAAGTACCTCACCAAGAGGATCATGGGTCTCAAACATGTGCCTTATCCAGCTAGATTAAAGAAACTCCAGCTCTACTCAGTAGCATACCGCCTGCTCAGAGGTGATTTGTGTCTAACATATAGGGCCATGTCCAACCAAGAACTGATGGACATGCTCCATCTCAAAAAATCCAGATCCACCAGAACCACGCGAGCTAAAGATTTCAACCTCTGCACAAATATGAATAAAACATGCTGGAGGGATAGATTCATAACACAGAGGTTACCCGTACTCTGGAATAAAATCCCAGTTCATGTGAGACAGAGCCCTTCATTGGCACTGTTCAAGAAAAATCTCGATGCATGGATGGGAGATCGTAAGTTTACCCCGGGAGTCACCTCAGTGTCACTACTAGACAGAGGTATAGTTTACTAAATAATGGGGTCCCACATGTGTCACTACTAGAGAGGCACAACTATATAATACGGGGTGGCGTAAGCCACATCATTGTTGGCTAGGCTTGTAAATGCCCCAGGGCAGATAGCCTAGTATACTACTATGAAACTATGAAACTATAAATATAGAAAAATTGGGAAGCAACGGAAATGAAAAAAGAAGTAAAAGTTTTATTAATGAGGAAATAAACAAATGACAGTAAAACTGTGTAAATTAAAAAGGAATGTGATTGAAAAGAACAGAAAGGAACGGCACAGTAACCTTATTACATCCTTTTATTTGGTGCAGTCGTGGAAAGAGATAGAAATAGATAAGAAGACTGCAATAAGGATGAGATACTGAAATTATAAAAGAATTAAAGAATGCAGCGATGGCGGTTGTCCATAGCACAATTACCAGTGCGGCAAATATTCCATACAAGAGGAAACATGATGTAAAGCATTGTAAATGACAGAACATGCTTGTTTAATGTAAGCCAATTCAAAACCTGATGAAAGAAGTATGCGAACATGATTTGATTAAAAGTTGTTTCAGTTTTGAAATGTTCAGCATGGATAGGCTATGGGTTTTATTGGACAAGATCCCAGAATGAAGCTAAAACATGGACACAATCATATTCCATGTAACATGGACAGTATGCAATGAAGGACTTAATGAAATTAGATACAATGGAAAATGGACATTGACAAAAATACTGGAAATGTGGTTTTGGGTGGGGGTAATACTGAAAATGGAAATATCAATATATTGAATCATGTTAAAATATGTAAAAATATGAATTATATATCTGTATACAAATAAAAAACTACTTTCTTCTCAAAGTTCCTTGACACAAATTCTATAAACAATTGTAGTATTTGTTTAAAATTACATTTCTAAGAAGAGACGAAGAGCATTTTCACTAACAAGAATTACTTAACTGTCAAAAGGCTACTCTCTGCTGAATGCTGGCTCATTAAATTCAGCCCACCTCATCTTCAGTGCCACTAAACTCTCCATCACCAGATCCATGGTCTCCCAAGCTCTTTATATTGTTTTACTTCAAAGCTGTTTCTACTACTGGCATTGAAAACTTAACCAATAAAGTTACCAGTGACAACCCACAAGATTTTATGACCTGCACCTGTGGTTCATAAAGACCTGTGCAGAACTATTTCAGTCACTCTATTTCTGCCACAGTAAGTTCCCTAATATATAGAAAGATGTCATTACTAAACAGATTCCAAAAACAACACTCAGACCTGCCCAGACCCATTATAATACTCCCAACACTTGGTAAAGTACTAGAAAAATTAGGCCAGGATTAACCATATAAATTTATTGCTGACCAAATACCCCTATCCACAACCAACATGGCTTCTGGGCCAAATAGAGCACAACAATAACTTTATAGACAATAACTGATGACATACTAGTAGGTATTGACAAACAATAAGTCACATAGTAATATTTGTAGACTCTAAACAAAGTAGTTGACACTGTAGACCATCCACTCCTTCATGCTACCCTTCTAGCCAATGGGATTAACACCCAAGCTTCCCAACAGTTCCTCATCTTTCTTTCTCACAATTCCTGAGATAAAATATGCTTTTCCTGCTCAACCAAAGCTCACTACTCAAAGGAGTCCCTCGGGGCTTCATTCGGTCACCCCTGAAATTCTTCATTTATAGCAACAAACTCCAATAGAACCCCTCATATCTCCACGTCTTTCTCTGTGCCAACAATATTGTCACCTACAGAGCTCATCCATCCCATCACAACACTGACATAAAACTTCAACAAGACTTCCTTTATATTTCCAAATAGCTAAAGTCAAGTAAACTACTACTAACCCAAATACCACAAAATACATGCTGTTTGGTACCCTGTAAAACTCATATCATCAGTTTCTGACTTCATTATTCTTGAAAAAGACATAACTTCCTTGAAATCACTACCTTATTCAAATGCATGGGACTCTGGTTGCACCAAGACTAAAGTCACAACTTCACATTCACAAAGCCAAAGCAAAAATACAGCAAGCCCTTTTGTGAGCATGGATGGTCTTACATTGTATAACTTCATCATGTAGAAAGTCATACAGAAAGGCTTCCTCAATGGCCCACCTTTAATATATTCTCCCAGTAATCACCTCAGACTCAGAATAATTACATTTCTTTTTCTACTACAAACAACAGTAAATAAAATATACCATCTCACTAGTGTCAAGAGCAGTGCACCATTGCTCACTCCTGAAGAAAGCAAAGTGGCTCCCAACCCAATAAACAGCAGGTCTACTACTGCTACTAACTACTACTTAATACTGGTACTACTGCCAACTACTGATACAAATTATGACTACTAATACTACTACTAACTATTACTACTCCTACTAATTATGACTACTAATGCTATTAGCAACTACTACTTAATACTGCAACTACTACTAACTACTATACTAACTACTACTACTTAATACTGCTGCTACTACTACTTACTACTAGCTAATACTACAAATTATGACTAATACTGCTACTAATTATGGCTTCTAATACTATTAGTAACTGCTATTACTTAATACTGCTACTACTATTACTTACTACTAATTATGACTACTAACTACTACTAATAATAATTTTGGCTACTAATGCTACTACTAACTAATTAGTAGTAGTACTAGTTAGCACTAGTACTACATAATACTGCTACTACTAGTTACTACTAGTAATTACAGCTACTACTAGCTACTACTACTTAATACTTCTACTGCTACTAACTACTACTAACTATGACTACTAGTACTACTGCTAACTACTACTACTACTTCAAACTGCTAAACCAAAACTCCTTCTCTTACTAACAGGAAGATTCACAATCAGGAAAAAAACAGATCTCAGCCTTATCATGCCCGTGGTCTCCACCCTACCTTTACCTCTAAGAAAGGCAGAAGCCACAGCTATTCCATTAGGCCCCACATTTTGGAAAACCATCCCATCAGCTGTAAGAACTCAGCTACTCTACTGCAATTCAGGAAAGCTCTCAGACATTACATCAATTAGCAGAATGTTAGCACCTTCCAAACATGACAGACCTTAAACTGTATAACAAATTCCACCTGCTACCTAATTTCCTCAACAATTCTTATGTTATCATTGTCCAGTGTTTGTTTGATCATCTAAACATATTCCATGTATGTGCTTTTCCCCAATTTCTTCCTCCAACTGTCTTCCAACTTCCCACCATACCTCCTTCCCAATCCATTCTTCCCCATCATACTCCCTTCCCCTCCCATCTCCCTGTTCTACTCACCCATACAACTAGCTGTCAAAACTTCAATTTTTTAATAGCTAACTCAATAAGTGCTTGTTACTCTTAACTGACTCCTTCTTTCTTTGTCTTTCACTCTCTCTCTGATTTCCCATGACTCACATTTCTATTATCACCCCGTCACTCCATACTCACTCTGCATTTGTTGCCTCTTCATATAACAGTTAAGCACATCTCCTTTTTCAGACTCCACTTCAAACCTCCTCTTTCTTCCCTTAATCTCATTCACCTTCTTGTAATCTGTATTCATGTACAGCCTCTAACACAAATGTGTGCTTATCACATTGTATATACCTGTGTATGCATGCCTGTTACATCGTATATACCTGTGTATGCATGTTAGTTACATTGTATATACCTGTGTATGCATGCTTGTTACATTGTATATACCTGTGTATGCATGCTTGTTACATTGTATATACCTGTGTATGTGTGCTTGTCACATTGTATATACCTGTGCATGCATGCCTGTTACATCGTATATACCTGTATATGCATGTTAGTTACATTGTATATACCTGTGTATGCATGCTTGTTACATTGTTTCTACCTGTGTATGTGTGCTGTTACATTGTATATACAGTACGTGTTTATTGTAAATTTCTCCTTACCACTGTACTTGTTTTAATATTGGTATAGTTGCACTTTGTGTTTTTGCATCATCTCAGCTCAAAATTTATTTGGGAAGCCTCATTCTCTCATTGTTTTGTTTTCACACCTAGGTTTAGCATTCAACAAATCCATGTGGATCAGGGCTCCACCTCTGTCAACAAATCTAAATAAACAAATGAACATACAGACACTCTGAAAAGAAGTCTGTTATTACAAACAATGGAAATACATTTTGAATATACAGTCAGAAAAACAAATTGACCCATACACACACGCATACACATGTACGTGCACACACACGCATACACATGTACGTGCACACATATGTACTGATGGCAAGCAAGCGCTATTATTTAACTAATTTTCTATATATGGCCTGTAGTACTTCCACAAAACACCCCCAACATGAAGACTTTGTCCCAGACCCTTTAATTATATATATCAAATCCATAGCAGTCCGATAACTGCCATAAGAGGGCAATCAACCCCAGCAATGAAAAGCATCCTCATAAACCAGCTGAGCAAAGCAAGTGGCCTGTGACAACATCCCTCTTCAAAAACAACTGCAACTATATATATATACATATATATATATATATATATATATATATATATATATATTCAGCCCCAGTAATGAAAAGCATCCTCATAAACCAGCTGAGCAAAGCAAGTAGCCTGTGACAACATCCCTGTTCAAAAGCAACTGCAACTATATATATATCTATATATATATATATATATATATAAAAAAATTATATATTTATTACACACACACACTTTGGCTGCTACAATTTAATGGAGTAAATGCGGATAAGAGATTACATGAAGTAACAAAACCTATTACCTGCCAACTTGTGAAGAAAAAAAAGAAAGAAAAGAAATGTCTCTGAAATGTTGATGTTGTTAAATTCATGCTAATTTGCTTAGTTTTCCTTAGAGTATGAAACTCAGTCAAGATGAGGAGAACAGCAAAAATTATTGAAGAAAATCCCCAGCCAGTCACAACAGTCATAGCTGTAGTACTCAGACAGTGCAGAGTCTGAGTAACTAAAAACAGACGGAACAAGTCAACAGCAGCACTCACTTCAAGACTATTCTTTTCTGTAAAAAGCTGCTAGTGCTGAACTGCTGAATATTTTAGAAGCTCTAACACTGCTGCCAAAACCAACCACAATCCCCTCCCCTTCAATTGCCAGTAAAATCCTTTCACTGACATCATCAATGGGACTCACCCACCAGTTACAGAAACAGTACCTGCTAAAGGACTAAGGAAAAGCCATATCAGAGAACCAGGAGGTCCATTTCATTTGTGGCGACTTACCCCACCTTTTGTATGGCATTAATTGGCCAATTATCACCTTCCAAATGGACTGCCTTGAAACAAAAGAAGGTACCCAAATCCCCGATCTGCTACAAATAACTTTGCAATACAGCCTTAGTCATGGCATTTTCTGTACTATGGGACTGTTTTGTCTAGTTTTTCCTTACAGTTTAGGTTGGGTGTCTCCCTGGGTCCTAGTGCCAGTCTGCTACCGTCCCATTTATAAAACTGCCATCAAAATAACCAGCAAGACTACCACGGCTATAGGCATAAACAAACTTTAATAAAAACTCAGTAAAAAAAAGGATAAGTGCTTTTGCTAATGATACTTCATCAGATCCATAGTAACAATAAATTAATCAAGCTTTTTAAAACAAATACACCTATTACAAATTAGCATATTATCCAATAAAATCAACTCCTTAGTTTACGCCTCTTTAGGGCAGGTTTTATACAAATACTGTCATTAAGCCCTGGAAGTCTGTCTGCTTGCAATTTTAATATCCATCTCAACTCAGCTACATCCACCCGATTATTCATATCACCTTCTCTAGGATTACGTTTTACATGTTGTAAAGCCTTAAAAGAAAATTTATGACTTTTTTATTCACTGACATGTTTGGCTAGTGCATTCTTCATATTTGTATTCCTGATATCACAAATATGTTGTAAAATCTTTTTCTTCAGTTTCCTTGTCATCTTACCAACGTACATAGTAGGCCTTAAGCATAGGCCAACTAGGCGGCCACCTAGGCTTACACTCTAGGAATGGCACTTTTCCAGTAAACTAGATTATGTAAGTAGACCAGAATGGGGGCACCACTTGGTGTTGGGGGGCACCGTGCAGACCTTTTACCTATGGCACCAGTCGACCAAAGGCCAGCCCTGCCAACGTAAAAACATGAACAATCTTCACAGGTAGCTAAATATATCACATTTCATGTTTGACAGTCTACATACTCTACTGGTCTAAACCAAAAATTGAAACTCGGATGCTTGAAAACCTGCTGTTTATAAATAACAGCACAGGCTTTGCATCTCCGACATGGATAAGTGCCTTGTCTCACTGCATTCCTGGACCATAGATGAGAACCATTGCCTAACATGTCTTTTAGATTATTACATATTCTGTAAGTAAACTTAGGATTGCTACCTACAAGGGCAGCTGTTTTGGCATCAGTGGTCAGAATCTGCCAATTTTTAGATATAATATTATGTACAAGGGCCACATCATTAGTGAACCTAGTTACAAATCTCAAATTCCATTGAGGAACTGTTCTGTTAATAAAATCTGAGTTTGTTCCATGTCTCCATCCACATGAATAGTAAAGTCTAGCCTTAAGAGAGCCTTCAAATTCAACTTCATTTTCTATGATGTCAACCAATCCTTCATTATATCCCCTGTTCAAAAATTGTGTTCTTAGGGACCCCATAGCCCAGTCACAGACTTCATCATTAGTCCATAACCTTGAGGTGCATATGAACTGACCCTTAACAATGTTGGGAAAAAATATATCTAGGGTGCACACTTTCTTGAGAAATTAAATTGTTTTTCCAACATGCCTTCCTATACAGTGCCATGTTAATAGTACCCACTGAATTCATATTAAGGCAGACATCCAAGAAATTAATCTCAGTATGAGACATTGTCATGGTGAACCTAAGAAAATAAGTAGTTGTTTCCAAATGATCAATAAATAGCTTCAGTGATTCTTCAGTTCCAGCCCATAGGAAAAAAATATCACAAACAAAACAGTGGTAAAACTTGATATATTCATAATAATGATTATTCTTAAAAATATATCTTCCTAGTAATACATAACCACATTTGCATAAGAATTAGCACAGAGTGCCCATCGCTACACCCCATTTCTGCAAATAGAAATCATTATCAAAAGTTAAAAAAAAATTGTTTTCCAATATAATTTCTAATAAGGTACATATTACTAATATAACATCGGAATCATATTCACTGTGGACATGTAAAATGTCACTAACAGCTCTAATACCAAAATCGTTCGGTATGACAGTGAACAAATTTCTGACATCCATGGTCACTAAAAAACAATCCAAAGTTTCATCAATCTTCTCCATATATTCAATGAGGTCACCCAAAAATTGTTGAATGTCTTTTAAGACTGCAGGTATATTCATTAAAATACATTTGTTTACTCTCTACAAACATCGACAAGGATTCAGTTATCCACCATGCTGCAGCTACAATCCATGGGTGGACTAATGAAGTCCTTGTGTACCTTAGGAAGACCCTTAATAACCGGTATAGTTGGATGCAAAAAACCTAGTGTATATAATCCTCATCTACCTACCCATATAGAAACCTTGTTCATGTCTGTGAGGGTGACGTAAACCGGATGTTGCATGAGTCCCACAAGAAATATTTTTACAACTTCATGGTACAATGGAAGGCTATAAAGTCTCTAAGGTGTAATAGGAATATTTGTATTAGACCAGCTGATAAAGGGGGTTCTGTTGTTATTATGAACTCTACTGACTATTACAGTTTTATGAGACTTTTATTGGATGATGAAAATACCTATGTTAAACTTAATAGAGCTGATATTAACATTATACAGCATGTACATGGAATGCTCTATGATCTATTAATCAGTAGGATGGTTGATGAACAACTGATTTTTAAATGTTGTACATCCAACTATACCAGTTATTAGGGGTCTACCTAAGGTACACAAGGACTTCGTTAGTCCACTCATGAGTCCGATTGTAGCTGGAGCAGGGTGGATAACTGAATCCTTGTTGATGTTTATAGAGAGTAAACTTAAATGTATTTTAATGAATATACCCACAGTCTTAAATGACGCACAACAATTTTTTGGTGACCTCTTTGAATATATGGAGAAGGTTGATGAAACTTCAGATTGGTTTTTAATGACCATGGATGTCAGAAATTTTGTTGGAAAAATAATTTACTTAAAGTATGCACCCTAGATATATTTTTCCCAACATTGTTAATGGTCAGTTCATATGCACCTCAAGGCTATGTACTAATGATGATGTCTGTTACTGGGCTATGGGGTCCCTTAGATCACGATTTTTGAACAGAGGGTATAATGAAGGATTGGTTGAAGTTGAATCTGAAAGACCTCTTAAGGCTAGACCTTGCTATTCAGGTCAATGGAGACATGGAACAAACTCAGATTTTAGTAACACAACAGTCCCTCCATGGAATTTGAGATTTGTAACTAGGTTCACTAACGATGTGGCCCTTGTACGTAATATTATATCTAAACATTGGCAGATTCTGACCACTGATGCTAAAACAGCTGCCCTTGTAGGTAGCAATCCTAAGTTTACTTACAGAAGATGTAATAATCTAAAAGACATGTTATGCAATGGTTCTCATCTATGGTCCAGGAATGCAGTGAGACAAGGCACTTATCCATGTTGGAGATGCAAGCCTGTGCTGTTATTTCTAAACAGCAGGTTTTCAAGCATCCGAGTTTCAATTTTAGTTTTAGACCAGTAGAATATGCAGACTGTCAAAAAGGAAATGTGATATATTTGGCTACCTGTGAGATTTGTTCATGTTTTCACATTGATAAGATGACAAGGAAACTGTGTGATATCAGGAATATGAATATGAATAATGCCCTGGCCAAATGTGTCAGTGAATAAAAAAGTCATAAATTTTCTTTTAAGGCTTTACAACATGTAAAAAAACAATCTTAGAGAAGGTGATATGAATACTTGGGTAGATGTAGCTGAGTTGAGATGGATATTAAAATTGCAAGCAGACAGATTTCCAGGGTTTAACCTAAAGAGGCATAACATGAGGAGATGATTTTATTGCATTGTGTGCTAATTTGTAATAGGTGTACTTGTTTTAAAAAGCTTAATTTATTTTTACTATGGATCTGATGAAGCATCATTTGCGAAAGCACTTCTCCTTTGTTTACTGAGTTTTAAGTTTGCTTATACCTATAGCCATGGTAACCTTGCTGGTTATTTTGGTGATTATATATTCTTTGTCCAGCTTTGGTTTTTATTTGCTGGTGGGCCGTTTGTTTTGTTGTGAATTTATAAAAATTTACTGAACTGTGTACAGTCAGTATGCTTCCCAATGTCCTTGGTTTCAATTCTTATTAATAGGTCAGTCCAGGAATCCCATATTCCTTTTCTATGGAAAAAGTCACATATTATCCCTTTGCACAAAGGAGGAAATTCAACCGACATTACTAACATTAGACCTATAGCAATTTTATCACCTCCTTCCAAAATGCTTGAAAAATGTAATCAAAAACAATTGCTAAACTATCCCTTGCAGGAAGAACTTCCATCTGCTACACAACATGGCTTCCATCCTTCCCATAGTACTAAACACTGCACTTCTAACCTATATAGATACTGTCAATAAAGTTAGAGGTAATGGGAAACTAATCTCCTTATTTCAAGACTTATCTAAATCCTTCAACACAGTTTGTCACAGCAAACTTCTACTTCAGATGTCCTCACTAGTTCTCTCTCAGCACACTCTTCTACAGTTCTAAAGCTACCTGTCCAATAGGTATCAGTCAGTAAAATGTCACTACCCCCTCTCTCCAAACCTCCCAGTTATTAACAGTGTATCACAAGGCTCTATCCTTGGTCTCCTCCTCTTTAACATTCTCACCAACACCCTCTACACAGCCACACAACACGCTTCCCAAATACAGTTCACAGATGATTCCTAAGTCATTTGCACAGTGAACAACATGACACACCTCTAAAAAGTTACTCAGGAAGCGTTAACAGCAACTGAAGCATGGCATAGTATCTCACAACCCATGCTCAGCCCTAAAAAATAAAATTACTACTTTGTTCCCCAAATCCCTCTCCCATGAAAAAAATAATTTAACGTCCTCAATCTCTCTCTTGATACTACAACCAATTAAGTCATTTTTTGTGGCAAATTATTAGCGATGATAGTGGATGATAATCTTGAATTTGACTTGCATATATAAAATTTTACAGGAAAAGCTCATCAAAAACTAGGGATCCTTTATACAGCCAAAAACCCTTCTCACTGATGCAACTAAAGCTACACTTGCCACTACTTATCTCCTCCTCACACTTCTGTAAGGTGCTCCCATCCTTAGTAACCTTCAGGCATGACAAGCTACACTTGCCACTACTTATCTCCTCCTCACACTTCTTTGTGGTGCTCCCATCCTTACTAACCTTCAGGCATTACAAAAATCAAAAACCTGAACAATACTATAGCAGAGTCACTAAATTTTCAGCAAATACCCCATTCAGAATCCACCACTGTATAGCACTAAAAATTATAAATTGGTTAGAATGACCTCATCAACTAGCACATACACAGCATTTTGCAACCTATAAAATTAGCCATCATCCATCTGCTTGTCTAGCACTAAATGATAGTCTACACAACTGTTTGTAGTCAGTCATTATGATCCAGTGACCAAAAACTCATGTCTATTCATAAACCTTTTTTTTTATTAATTTATTTTATATTTTTTTACTGTGAAAGTCCAACTTGGAACGAAGCCAATGCTCTATACACATGTCTTTGTAATGTGGGAGGAAACTGGAATACCCAGTGAAATCCACATGAATGCAGGGAGGACATGCAGAGTCCACACAGAAGGCACTCCAATCGAGAATCAAACTGGAGAACCTCTTGCTGTGAGGTGACAATGCTACCACTGCACCATCTTGTCAAATCTATAAGTCTACACTAATTGATGGAATGATGGATTCCATGAATACATCTTCATCATGTCTATAATAATTGATGGATTCCATGAATACATCTTCATCATGTCTATAATAATTGATGGAACGATGGATTCCATGAATACATCTTCATCATGTCTATACTAATTCATGGAAAGATGGATTCCGTAAATAAAACTTCATCATGTCTATACTAATTGATGGAAAGATGGATTCCATGAATACATCTTCATCATGTCAATACTAATTGATGGAAAGATGGATTCCATGAATACATCTTCATCATGTCTATACTAATTGATAGAACGATGGATTCCATGAATACATCTTCATCATGTCTATACTAATTGATGGATTCCATGAATACATCTTCATCATGTCTATACTAATTGATGGAACGATGGATTCCATGAATACATCTTCATCATGTCTATACTAATTGATGGAATGATGGATTCCATGAATACAACTTCATCATGTCTATACTAATTCATGGAAAGATGGATTCCATGAATACATCTTCATCATGTCTATACTAATTGATGGAACGATGGATTCCATGAATACATCTTCATCATGTCTATACTAATTGATGGAAAGACGGATTCCATGAATACATCTTCATCATGTCTATACTAATTGATGGAAAGATTATGGAATCCATGAATACATCTTCATCATGTCTATACTAATTGATGGAAAGATGATGGATTCCATGAAGACATCTTCATCATGTCTATACTAATTGATGGAAAGATGATGGATTCCATGAATACATCTTCATCATGTCTATACTAATTGATGGAATGATGGATTCCATGAATACATCTTCATCATGCCTATACTAATTAATGGAACGATGGATTCCATGAATACAACTTCATCATGTCTATACTAATTGATGGAACGATGGATTCCATGAATACATCTTCATCATGTCTATACTTTTTGATGGATTCCATGAATACATCTTCATCATGTCTATACTAATTGATGGAAAGATGGATTCCATGAATACATCTTCATCATGTCTACACTAATTGATGGAACGATTGATTCCATGAATACATCTTCATCATGTCTATACTAATTGATGGAACGATGGATTCCATGAATACATCTTCATCATGTCTATACTAATTGATGGAAAGATGGATTCCATGAATACATCTTCATCATGTCTATACAAATTGATGGAACGATGGATTCCATGAATACATCTTTATCATGTCTATACTAATTGATGGAAAGATGATGGATTCCATGAATACATCTTCATCATGTCTATACTAATTGATTGAAAGATGATGGATTCCATGAATACATCTTCATCATGTCTATACTAATTGATGGAACGATGGATTCCATGAATACATCTTCATCATGTCTATACTAATTGATGGAAAGATGATGGATTCCATGAATACATCTTCATCATGTCTATACTAATTGATGGAACGATGGATTCCATGAATACATCTTCATCATGTCTATACTAAATGATGGAAAGATGGATTCCATGAAAACATCTTCATCATGTCTATACTAATTGATGGAAATATGATGGATTCCATGAATACATCTTCATCATGTCTATACTAAATGATGGAAAGATGGATTCCATGAAAACATCTTCATCATGTCTATACTAATTGATGGAAATATGATGGATTCCATGAATACATCTTCATCATGTCTATACTAATTGATGGAACGATGGATTCCATGAATACATATTCATCATGTCTATACTAATTGATGGAACGATGGATTCCATGAATACATCTTCATCATGTCTATACTAATTGATGGAACGATGGATTCCATGAATACATCTTCATCATGTCTATACTAAATGATGGAAAGATGGATTCCATGAAAACATCTTCATCATGTCTATACTAATTGATGGAAATATGATGGATTCCATGAATACATCTTCATCATGTCTATACTAATTGATGGAACGATGGATTCCATGAATACATCTTCATCATGTCTATACTAATTGATGGAATGATGGATTCCATGAATACATCTTCATCATGCCTATACTAATTAATGGAACGATGGATTCCATGAATACAACTTCATCATGTCTATACTAATTGATGGAACGATGGATTCCATGAATACATCTTCATCATGTCTATACTTTTTGATGGATTCCATGAATACATCTTCATCATGTCTATACTAATTGATGGAAAGATGGATTCCATGAATACATCTTCATCATGTCTACACTAATTGATGGAACGATGGATTCCATGAATACATCTTCATCATGTCTATACTAATTGATGGAACGATGGATTCCATGAATACATCTTCATCATGTCTATACTAATTGATGGAAAGATGGATTCCATGAATACATCTTCATCATGTCTATACAAATTGATGGAACGATGGATTCCATGAATACATCTTTATCATGTCTATACTAATTGATGGAAAGATGATGGATTCCATGAATACATCTTCATCATGTCTATACTAATTGATTGAAAGATGATGGATTCCATGAATACATCTTCATCATGTCTATACTAATTGATGGAACGATGGATTCCATGAATACATCTTCATCATGTCTATACTAATTGATGGAAAGATGATGGATTCCATGAATACATCTTCATCATGTCTATACTAATTGATGGAACGATGGATTCCATGAATACATATTCATCATGTCTATACTAAATGATGGAAAGATGGATTCCTGAAAACATCTTCATCATGTCTATACTAATTGATGGAAATATGATGGATTCCATGAATACATCTTCATCATGTCTATACTAATTGATGGAACGATGGATTCCATGAATACATATTCATCATGTCTATACTAATTGATGGAACGATGGATTCCATGAATACATCTTCATCATGTCTATACTAATTGATGGAAAGACGGATTCCATGAATACATCTTCATCATGTCTATACTAATTGATGGAAAGATTATGGAATCCATGAATACATCTTCATCATGTCTATACTAATTGATGGAAAGATGATGGATTCCATGAAGACATCTTCATCATGTCTATACTAATTGATGGAAAGATGATGGATTCCATGAATACATCTTCATCATGTCTATACTAATTGATGGAATGATGGATTCCATGAATACATCTTCATCATGCCTATACTAATTAATGGAACGATGGATTCCATGAATACAACTTCATCATGTCTATACTAATTGATGGAACGATGGATTCCATGAATACATCTTCATCATGTCTATACTTTTTGATGGATTCCATGAATACATCTTCATCATGTCTATACTAATTGATGGAAAGATGGATTCCATGAATACATCTTCATCATGTCTACACTAATTGATGGAACGATGGATTCCATGAATACATCTTCATCATGTCTATACTAATTGATGGAACGATGGATTCCATGAATACATCTTCATCATGTCTATACTAATTGATGGAAAGATGGATTCCATGAATACATCTTCATCATGTCTATACAAATTGATGGAACGATGGATTCCATGAATACATCTTTATCATGTCTATACTAATTGATGGAAAGATGATGGATTCCATGAATACATCTTCATCATGTCTATACTAATTGATGGAACGATGGATTCCATGAATACATCTTCATCATGTCTATACTTTTTGATGGATTCCATGAATACATCTTCATCATGTCTATACTAATTGATGGAAAGATGGATTCCATGAATACATCTTCATCATGTCTACACTAATTGATGGAACGATGGATTCCATGAATACATCTTCATCATGTCTATACTAATTGATGGAACGATGGATTCCATGAATACATCTTCATCATGTCTATACTAATTGATGGAAAGATGGATTCCATGAATACATCTTCATCATGTCTATACAAATTGATGGAACGATGGATTCCATGAATACATCTTTATCATGTCTATACTAATTGATGGAAAGATGATGGATTCCATGAATACATCTTCATCATGTCTATACTAATTGATTGAAAGATGATGGATTCCATGAATACATCTTCATCATGTCTATACTAATTGATGGAACGATGGATTCCATGAATACATCTTCATCATGTCTATACTAATTGATGGAAAGATGATGGATTCCATGAATACATCTTCATCATGTCTATACTAATTGATGGAACGATGGATTCCATGAATGCATCTTCATCATGTCTATACTAAATGATGGAAAGATGGATTCCATGAAAACATCTTCATCATGTCTATACTAATTGATGGAAATATGATGGATTCCATGAATACATCTTCATCATGTCTATACTAATTGATGGAACGATGGATTCCATGAATACATATTCATCATGTCTATACTAATTGATGGAACGATGGATTCCATGAATACATCTTCATCATGTCTATACTAATTGATGGAAAGATGGATTCCATTAATACATCTTCATCATGTCTATACTAATTGATGGAACGATGGATTCCATGAATACATCTTCATCATGTCTATACTAATTGATGGATTCCATGAATACATCTTCATCATGTCTACACTAATTGATGGAAAGATGGATTCCATGAATACATCTTCATCATGTCTATACTAATTGATGGAAAGATGGATTCCATGAATACATCTTCATCATGTCTATACTAATTGATGGAAAGATGGATTCCATGAATACATCTTCATCATGTCTATACTAATTGATGGAATGATGGATTCCATGAATACATCTTCATCATGTCTATACTAATTGATGGAACGATGGATTCCATGAATACATCTCCATCATGTCTATACTAATTGATGGATTCCATGAATACATCTTCATCATGTCGATACTAATTGATGGAATGATGGATTCCATGAATACATCTTCATCATGTCTATACTAATTGATGGAAAGATGATGGATTCCATGAATACATCTTCATCATGTCTGTACTAATTGATGGAAAGATGATGGATTCCATGAATACATCTTCATCATGTCTATACTAATTGATGGAAAGATGGATTCCATGAATACATCTTCATCATGTCTATACTAATTGATGGAAAGATGATGGATTCCATGAATACATCTTCATCATGTCTATACTAATTGATGGAACAATGGATTCAATAAATACATCTTCATCATGTCTATACTAATTGATGGAAAGATGGATTCCATAAATACATCTTCATCATGTCTATACTAATTGATGGAAAGATGGATTCTATGAATACATCTTCATCATGTCTATACTAATTAATGGAATGATGGATTCCATGAATACATCTTCATCATGTCTATACTAATTGATGGAACGATGGATTCCATGAATACATCTTCATCATGTCTATACTAATTGATGGAAAGATGATGGATTCCATGAATACATCTTCATCATGTCTATGCTAATTGATGGAATGATGGTTTCCATGAATACATCTTCATCATGTCTATACTAATTGATGGAAAGATGATGGTTTCCATGAATACATCTTCATCATGTCTATACTAATTGATGGAACGATGGATTCCATGAATACAACTTCATCATGTCTATACTAATTGATGGAACAATGGATTCCATGAATACATCGTCATCATGTCTATACTAATTGATGGAACGATGGATTCCATGAAAACATCTTCATCATGTCTATACTAATTGATGGAACGATGGATTCCATGAATACATCTTCATCATGTCTATACTAATTGATGGAACGATGGATTCCATGAATACATCTTCTTCATGTCTATACTAATTGATGGAACGATAGATTCCATGAATACATCTTCATCATGTCTATACTAATTGATGGAAAGATGGATTCCATGAATACATCTTCATCATGTCTGTACTAATTGATGGAACGATGGATTCCATGAATACATCTTCATCATGTCTATACTAATTGATGGAACGGTGGATTCCATGAAGTCTTCATCATTCACCAGTCACTGAAATTCATTTCAGTGAACAGCAGAATTTTTCCATTGGTTCAGAAACACTTGGCCATCACCTCAACTGTGCCCTTTTCTCCACTGTAGTGCAATCATGGAGTTGGTATATATAGTTAGGGAGGGTGTGAGAGGCACAACCCCCCACATTGAGAGGTGTGGGGACAAAGCCCCTACTTAGGTGGATTTGATTTAGTGCATTGTGTGTTCTGGATGGTTCGTGGGTGAGTGTTTCCGAACTGTGGGAAAATTTCTGAGGTTCATTGAAGTGAATTTCAGCAGCTGGTGATTGAGGAAGACGTATTCACAGAGCCGTCTTTCAATGAATTAATATAGACCCAAATCTACTGGGCATTGTGTGTACTTGTACCATACTGTTAAGGCCTGTATCCATCAGGTCAGTACCATCACTCTCATCCTCCAAAACCACTCTGACAGACTTCCTAGCAAAACAGATTCTATTCTTGCTCAACACTAGGATAAACTATCTCTAAATGTGAAAAAGTACATATTATCATACCTGACATAGAGTTGATGTCCCTTCTTCACTCACTTTTGTACTTCTATCAGTTTCTCTTCCTGGATTTTTCTCTAAAGATACAATAAGTCTGCTTTTTTCTCACTTCATATTGCAATTTCCGCTTGAATTATACTAACTTTTCTTTAAATTTTACTCAGTTTATAGAGAAATTATCTAACTATTAAATCATTGTCATGTAACTTGTATCTACTCTTAACCTATGTTTTTGTTTGGTATAATTATTGAAACCATATTTGTTTTTTGTATTGTTTAAAAAAAAGCTGAAATATTATTATTTATTTTACATTTTTTGAACGGGATAGTCCGACTGGATACATGTCCATTTTCAGCAGTGGCCCGGGGAGAAAAGTTTCAAGGTACAAACAGAAGAAACATTACATAATACATGAAAACACAGTTAACAGACTCTGTTCAGACAAGCAAGTTATACAATCTCTCAAAATTAAGATTTCATAAGGTAAAAGACCTAAAAATTACGATGCAGCTGAATTGCAAATGCATAATATTAGCACACAATCATAGGGAGAGAGCTAGTCAGGCTTGGTGCAAGGACATAGCCAGTGTGATTTAAAATACTATTTGAGACTTTTCTTGAATTGACTTAGGGTGGATTCTAGAGTAATGTCAGCAGGAAGTGAGTTCCAAGTTTTACCAACAGAGTTGGCAAACAGAGAGTCACCGGCTGAATTGTTGGTTTTAACAGTTTGAACTAGCAGTCTGTTAGAAGAGCAAAGTGGTCTGAGGTTGATGTAAGGGTTGATAATGTTTTTAAGTGCAGGTGTATTTTCAGGTTGGTCAAGTACTTTATATGCAACTATAAGCTAGTTGTACTGAATTAAGCTAGGCAGTTCTAGCCACCCAAGATAATTTAGGTTATTACAGTGGTGTGTGTCCTGTAGGGAATGCCAGTGGCAAATCTAGCAATGTGATTATAGCAGCTACAACGTTTATTAAGATCAGTTTTGCTTAAGTTGGTGAGTCAAGGGGAAGCATAAAGAAGAGTCGAGAGTAGATGAGAGCGTGTGATGGCAGATCTAGCAGGTGGGGTTAGGAAAGGTTTAATCTTATATAGTGAGTCATTTTTTATTGATGGTTTTTTCACTAAATATTTTTTTATTATTTCAAATAAGATGTCTTAAACATTACATGAAATAAAGATAAATAATATATTTACAATTCTAAAACATTACTAACTTCAAACCATTATATAACTATTTACATTGGTGTCTATGCAAATAACATTGAAATTCTATATTATATAAAGTTAGAAACACAAGATGATATATCTTCTTCGATCTTTTCAAGTATTTCCAGTACTTTCATCCAAGAGTAACAGTAAGAAGTAGATCTTTTAGTTCTGTTCTTCACTGTTAATATTTCCATGTGAGCAACTGTTGTTGTTAAAGTCTCAAATTCCTTGAACTTAGGCGAAGCCTCATTTTTCCAGTGTATAGTTATGATTTTATGTGAAATTGCCAATAACGACCATAGGATTTTAGTGTCTTTTTTTGGTACACAGTTTGGAATAGGAGAGTTGAATAAAATTAAAGACTTTGTTAATTGAAAATTATCATTATAAACAGTCTGATAAAAATAGTTAATGGATTTCCAGTACATATTGAGACATATACATTCATAAAAAACATGCTGCCAATCTGCTTTTATCTTGGTATGGCATCCCCAACATTGATCTTCACTAAAAAACATTTTGGCTGACCTATGTGGTGTATAGAAACTTCTGTGTAGATATCTCCAAGTGAATAATTGCCAGTATTTCGATAATGTAGAACATTTGGAAGATTTTAGAATATTACTTTTTTCTTCTTCAACTGGAGGGCGGTTGTTTATTAAAGTATAATAATCCCAGTATGATTTTTCATGATAGCTTTGTTTTTTTAACAATTTTATAGATATTAGATAAGTAACCTGTACCCTGATAAGGCTGTTTTGTGATAAGAATAAGGTATTCAATGAGTTTTGGAGCTTCATGTCTAACTGAAGGTTGCATTTGTTCTATTTTATTTATAAGAAAATGCCTTAGATTTTGTAAAAACAGCCAATTGTCTTTATTTATATTATAATTATAAATTATCTGTTCCTTTGTTAGAATTTTCCCTTTCTCTATAAGTTGATGCCAAAAGAGTAATGTTTCTTCTTTAAGTATATTTATTTTAGATATTTGGAATGTATCTAGTATATTTGGTGTAAAAGCTATAGGGAAAATAAGAAAAATCCAAGAATTAATATTTGGTATTTTGTTTATATATGTTCTGAACACTGAAAGTGTAGAGCTTACATAGTTTGATGGCAATTTATTAATATTATTCCTTTTCCCTAAAAAAATAATCTTTTAACATCCATATAAGGGGTGATGGTATTACTGTTAAGTTGTCTTGTATGTGATTATAATTGATTTCTATGTAAATCTGCTCATGGGCTTGTTTCCATATAGGTGTGTATGAATTATTTAACCATAGTGTTATGTTTTTAATAACAGATGAGGTAATATATAAATCAATATCCGATAAATTAATTCCACCATCTTCCCAATCTGGCAAATGTTTATTTAAGGCTATACGGGGTTTATTTGGAAACCATTGACAATTTAAAATTAGTTTCTTGTATCTTTGAATAATATATTTGGGAGGTGGCAATGAAAAATATTGTATTAAGTATAATATTTTGGGAAATATGATTATTTTAATAAGATATAATCTGTCTGCTGTTGAAAAGATATATTTATTCCAGTAACCAATTGTTTGTTCTATTTTGTCTAGTATTTTACTATAGTTAAATATTAGAGAATCTGTTAATTCATTGAGTAGATTTATTCCCAGATATACTAATTTACTTTCTGTTAATATATATTTGGAAAATCTTTTGTTTATATTATTTTCTTTTACAATTACAGGGCATAATTTTAGTTTTGTTTTCATTAAATTTTAAGCCTGAAATATTTTGAAATTTATTCATGGAGTTAAATAGAGCATTCAAAGACTCATTTGAATCTGAGAGAGTTAATAGTATGTCATCAGCAAAGAGTTGGATTTTAAGGTTTAACATTTTATTAATACAAATGCCCTTTATGTTATTGTTTGATCTGATTTGATTTGCAAAGGGTTCTATGAGTAATGCAAATAACAATGGTGATAAAGGGCAACCTTGTTTAGTTCCCTTTTTGATTGTTATAGGGCCTGATCTATATGCCAGTTTAACATATGCAGTAGATTTTTCATATAGTATTTGGATAAGATTATTAAAATTAGAAGGAAAGTTATATTCTTTTAAAACTAGTGAAAGAAAGTTCCAGTTAACCGAATCAAAAGCTTTATTAATATCTAATGAGATTGCATTTAAATTTAGGACTTTATGTTTGCTATAATCTATTAATGTTAGTATTCTTTTAATATTATCTGAAGTATTTCTTCCTTTAATAAAACCTGTTTGATCTTTGTGAATTAAGAAAGGAAGAAAGTGTTTGATCCTATCTTCGTATATAGCCATAAACATCTTGTAGTCTATATTGAGTAATGATATTGGCCTATATGAGGAACACTGTTTCTCATCTTTATCTGGTTTGATAATTGGGGATATCAATGAATATTTCCAAGAGGGTGGTATATTCAAATCTTTATTGGCTATATCATATACTTTTAATAATAAAGATATGGCTTGATTGGGTATTAATTTATACATTTCTGGTAGCATATTGTCTGGGCCAGGTGCTTTATTTGTCTTGAGCTTTTTAATTTGTGATTTTAATTCCGTCATATTGATTGGTTTGTGTATAATGTCTATTTGTTCTTGTGTTAATTTAATATGAATATTGTTTTCTAAGTATTTTTTATATCCTTAGTAGGTGTATCTTGAGTATTTATAGAATTATCAATGTTAAATTGGAGTCTGAATGCTTCTAAAATATCATTTAGTTCTGTAACTCTTTTGTTAGTATTGGGAATAAATATTTCTTTTATTTGCTTAGATTTAATTATTTTTTTGTTCTATTAGTTAAGTATCTCAGGTGTGCTGAATTAGTAGAGTATGAGTTTATTTTTATCTTTTCTAAGTTAATCATAATCTTATGATGTAGCAATTCTGTATACTTCTTATTGATTTGTGTAAGGTCTTGAACTTGAGTAGCATTACCCTTTTGTATTTCCAGTTTCAATTTATCTGCTTTGTTTTGTAAGTCTAGCATATCTTTATTCCATAACTTCCTTTTATTTATGTACCAGGATAATATCTTCCCATATGTAACTGCTTTTAATGAATCCCAGACATATATTTCTGAAATATCTTCTGTGTAATTTATTTCTAGAAAGTTTTTGATTGTTTCTTCATAAAATTCTTTGAAATCTCTCAAGTTTGTGATATAGGAAGGTATCCTAGTAATTTGATTTGAATAAAATGGTGTAAGCTCTATCTCAAAGACTATGGCATTATGATCAGATAAAGGACAATTTATGATTTTGAATTTGTCAATTTTTGTTATTAGGTCATTGGCAAAATATATTCTATCAATTCTAGAGTTAGTTTTATATCTATGAGAATAAAATGTGAAGATTAGTGAGTCTGGTTCTGCAAATTCATTTATATCTTTTAAATACAATGTATCTATAATTTTTGATAGTGCTTTAGAGATAGGTTGTTTTCTTCTTTTGGATTTAGAATCTGTATCTTTTTCATTCATTATACAGTTGAAGTCTCCTGCCAATATCAGGTTACCCTTAGTTAATTGAATTATCTCTTCAAAATGCTGTTTAACTGTTTTTAATCCTAGTCCTGGGATCCAGTATAGATTTACTAACTTATAGATTCTCTTATTTAACTCTACTGAAACTAGACAAAACATACCTGATGTATCTTGATGAGTAGTAATTATTTTACGTGTTATAGTTGAGTTGCGAAGTAGTATAGCTACTCCTCTTTTTTTGTTTTGTATTGAGAGTTTATTAGTACTGTGTAATTATTAATATTTAAGTTGTTTATATTGCTATCTAATAAGTGTGTCTCTTGTAAAAAGACTATTTGTGGTTTATGTAAGTTTATGTACTTGAATAGGCTTCTCCTTTTATTACTATTATTTAGACCATTAACATTTATGGATAAACATTTCATTTCCTAGTTTTGAGTTTGTTTTATGTGTGAGTTTATGTAAATATTGTTTATTCTTAGTTCCATCTTGGATACAGAATTCAAAAAGTTTTTCTTGTATGGTTTTTTGCATGTTTCTGAGCGACACCAAAGTGATAGAATAAAAAAAAAAAAACAAAGAACTTCCAAACTTGTAATTCTTAACCTTAAAAACCATTCCCTATCGCTATGAGGTACTATACCTCTTTGCTTGGTTAGTGACTCTAACCAAACAAACTTTCTGCCCTCACAAATAATATTTGGATCAGTTTCTCTTATCCTCTTAGTTTTAAATAAAGATAATTGAATAATATATTAAGATAATCTAATCAGCTAAAATATATACATATATTCTTTACTCATCTTATTGTAATTCAATAATACTTATTTCTAAGCAGGTTTCAAAAAGGTACAAATATTTAGATTAAGGTAGTATCATTTCAAAATAATTTAGGGTATTAATAAACATCATGTTAAAATCTATAACTGTATATTTCATACATCTGTTGAAAACTATTTACTGACATTACTGTATAATACAGTACCATTGTTGTGCAATTGTTTTAGACTACTCAAGTCCGAAACCAGTGTTTAAATTAATATTTGCAAAGTCATATTGGAATAAAAACATGAATAGTTCTGAAACCACATCATATTTCATGTTTAACATAAACTGAAATGCAATACAATGTACAAGTATATTAATATTTCTTTAGTAGACATTAAATATGTTCCTCTGATTGCATTTTTCAGCTTTTCAAAGACAATTCCCATGGCTGGAGACAACAAGATCACAATTTAGACATCTCCCTTATCCAAGAGACTACTTATAATGTTGTTACTTGATTGAGTGTTTTGTTGTTAACACTTCTATCAACTTTCAGAGGGACTTTGTATAATCAAAACTGACACAGTACAGAGGTAAAACTGCAGTGCACTTGACCACATTTTTAAAGCAAACATCTATGTATATCACATATTAACTCTTACAGCTTAGACTGACACTTAACCAGTGAATTTATCTGCTGACAATAAGTGCTGGAGATATAATTTTGACTTACTTAACACCAGTAATTTAATCTTATGACTGAATAAAAGTATACTGGAGAACATATCAAAATAATGGAAGCTGCTAAGATTCAAACTATTATGTATGAAAATGTTACAGGTTAAAATTCCTAACCCATTTTGCAGTAAATAGACAAAATGTATTTAAACTATGGGGTAACACCTTTATTATGTCAAAAAGGTGTTTAAGAAGCTTGTTTTTCCTCTAACATCAGAGGATAGCTATGATGATCCATGCACTGCAAGAGTATTATTTATCCTGGTAATTGCTTTATGACTGTATATAGAAATATTTAATTCAAATCATTAACTGGCATTACAACAATATTTCTCAGAAAAGTTGTTTTATAGTTAATGACTAGATAGAACGCATCATTGAGAGGATACATTTATCAAATGTCAAGTGCTTTAGCTATAATATAAGTGTCTCCTCGAATTAATCCCTAATTAATTTACTGCTTACTAAACTTGCAGACTAATATTGGCATCTTTTCATGTAGTCATATTGGAATATGAAAATACAGGTCTGCTGATTAGGAACAATCAGGCTCTCAACTGCTAGACAATACATTTGTCTGCAGAAAGGTTTAAGAATTACAGTTGCATTGTCATTTTTGTTTACACTAACAGTAACATGATATACCTGCATACACTAGTATTGTGTCATTCTTGATAATGTAAAAAGCCAGGTAATATTATAAGAAGGGTGAAGCCACAGCCAGGTAATATAATAAGAAGAGTACAGCTGCAGTCATTATTCAGATGAGCAAACGGGAACAGCATGAGCCATCTAAGGATGGATAGCTCGTTGAGTACCTGCCACAATGTATGCTCATAATGCATGGTAACTTAGTAATAAATTAGGGTGTGGGCTAAGCCTCTCCCTCTTCTACTCAAATTAGATTTAATACAATGTGTGTAGAACACAGATGCTTCGACAAAGTTCAAAGCTATATGGGATATAAATATTGTATAATTGACACATTGGGTTAAATCCACTGTTGTTATGTTACTTATTATAGTTGTTTATATAATTATTGCTTCTACTTTCTCTACCTAGTATATTATACTGTTATTTAAATGTTTGTTTTGCTAAATGTACGTTTAACCTTCTTGTTGCGTCCCATTTGTCCACTTGCGGGCATATTTTGGTAGCAGAACATTAGTAGTATTTTGTAGGAGCACCAGTGTGGCAAATGGCAATTTTCCTTAAATAAACCTGTCAGTTGCTTGACATTTACTAGTTTCTTTAGAGAATTTGTAAAACAGCAGTGATTTTATTTGCTGATGATTAATTTCTGCTCTTTAAACTCTGCTGTAAAAACATAGTAAGGGATAGCTAAAATGTCTGGAAATCTAAACTGATAGAAAGACAAGCAGATATATGTCCTTATCTATCAAGGTGCTAGAAGACATCAGTAGCCATAAACTGAAAGTGCTTCAGAAATATATATCTGTGTATATTTATATGAACCTTTTATATTATTTACGTTTCCTTAAAAGGAATTTAGGTTTCTGTATCTTTAAATGTGAACCTAGCTTATTTTCTGACTAGACATCAATTAGAAAGAGTCAGGGGATGGCGTACACAAGTAAATGCGACAAGCAATAAGTAACTCAAGTTTCTAGTGATGTTTGTGGCTGTTAAATTGTCTCGAGAACCAAGCTGGAAAAGGTATGTGTTTTTTTCTTTTTTCTTTTCCCGTCTCTTACTTGGTGACAAACTCATGTAGTGTGCACGCGAGCACTCTAGTTTGCGGAGTAGTGTTCACAACTATCAAACTTTGCATTTTAAACATGCTATGCCTTATTTCTCTACAAAAGAAAAGACAACAGGATATCTAAGCTAGTCACAAGCATCTTTCAACTCCGGATGTCTGGAGCCACAACACACCTGACTTATAGCCTCAAAATATCACTTAAAACATATTTTTTCACTGGACTATATCAGTATGTGCATATGGGTCAAAGGCAGAACATCTTTTAAGCTTATTTAAAGTAGTCTTATGATACATCTTAACTGAAATACTTCATTTCAAAAGCAACACATTTCTGCCCAGCATTGGCGTTTATCCAAACAGGGACACTTTTAACTTATAAAAAGTAATGCTGTCAGGGATGTAACTGATAATAAGTTATATAGCAGTCACTATTATACCTATTAAGCAATATAACCATATACTGATTAAAATATTATAAGTTAATGAAGATTTTATAAAAAGAAGAGAACAAATAAAAACAAAAAAACACAAAGAGAGAAAATAAATAAATAAATAAATAAACTATTTGGGAACATTATTATGCATTGATTACTCTGATTAAGAATATGAAAATAATAGATGGATAATAATGAAAAATAGAGTAATGTTTAAATTATGCTTAGTATATTGATGTGATTTGAGATAAATGTATTTACATTTATGCTAATTTTGACATTTAAAATATAATTGAAAACAGTACCTGTTTTGGTGTAACTTGAAGACAGTAAGAACTTTTCTTTGGTTAGTATTATTATTTAGATTTTTACAGAATATAACATATGTAAGATTATTTGTCCTTTAGTTTTTTTTCTTTTGCTCAACAGTTTTCCAATTATTTACTTCAGCATTTCTCTTCGGTGTACTTATTGTCCAGTCCATAGATTCTTCATGTGTTAGAATGTTGTTGTTGGTAAGGTATTTTATTGCTGAATCTACTGTTTCAAAGATTTTTATTCCATTTGGTAGAAAAACTTTCAGTCTTGCTGGGAATAAAAGACGGACTTTCAGTTGCTTTTTCTTCAAGGTTTTTTTATTGGTAGAAATTCTTTTCTTTTTGAAACCACCTTTGTAGAATAATCATTGTCAAATCTTATTAATGAATCATTGTATTTGATGGGAGAATTTGCCCAAGCATTTCTTAATATAAGATCTTTATCTTGTGTAGAAAAAAGTCTCACAATTATAGATCTCGGCTTGTTCTTACCCGGAGAAGAAGCATTTCCAGAAGCTGCTAGTGATCTATGCGCCCATTCTATACCATATGAAAGAGCTTCAGGTATTTTTGTTACATCTGGTATCCAGGTGGGAAGAAAGTTTATCATATTGTCCCCTTCAGATTTTTCTGATAGACCATATATTCTAATATTATTTCTTCTTGTTTGATTTTCCATATCATCAAGCTTTTCTAGTAAATATGTATTCTGTTGAAGTAAGAATTCAGTTTGTTGTTCTTCTATTTGGACTCTAGTGTCAATGTCACTTAATGACTGTTCAATAAGTGATATCTGTCCTTTCTGCTGTGTAAACATTTCTTGAAGCTGTTCCAGTTGTTGTGAGCACTTTTCTTTAAAAGTATCTATTTTATTGTCCATCTTGTCGATTTTTATTGTAAGTTCCTGTATATTTGTAATGAGAGACTGCAGGTCGTTTTTGAGAGAAGAGTCTTGTGCTGTATTCCTTAGATGACTCATGCTGTAAAGCTGATATTGGTGCTGATTTTCCAGTAATTAATTTGACAGGAATTATTCAAGTTCTGACAATAACATTTTTCTTATAGATGCTCAGAGTTATTAGAAATAAGTTAGTAATAAAAATTTCTTCAAATTAAATATTATTTTGTAAAATTCCTGTCAGGAATTGTATTGAGGTAAGAGAGCTGAAATGAAGTGCAGCTATCAGTTCAGCATCCTAGCCATGCCCCCTTTATTGATGGTTTTGATATTTTGATTGATGTGCATATCAAATTTAAGGTTATTGTGTATGATAACACCTAGGAGTTTCATATAGGGATCTGGAGAGATTATGGTGCCATTATTAGATTTTATGGAAAAGGATAATACACAGGACCTATGAGTGGGGGAGAAATGTAGCAGCTTAATTTTGTTGGGGTTTAAGATCAGACAATGATCAGAAAGCCAATTTTCAACTATGTTAAAAAGTATTCTGGGATAATGTCCACATATCTGACTGGAAAGTAGCAGAACAAATCAAAGTGGAATCATCCACATATTGAATGCAGTTTGTATCTGGGATGATGGTGCAGAGATCATTAATAAAAATGGAGAATGAGGGTATGGAGCCTAGATGGCCAACTGAGAGCAGTGAATTTTGAGAGCTCCATAAACTAGTATAATAATATAGGAAAATGTTATTATTTTCAAGTTTAAAACATCAGAAATCTATAGATAAACTACTAAACTACATAAATATCAATTTTGGTGGAGATATACAAACATGCTCCTGTCAAGTAACTTGGAGATACATTGAGTCACTGAATATAAACAACTCAAGGAATTCTCATCCAGACGCTGCTTTGAAAAAAGAACTGCAATTGGTGACATCTATCTTACAGGAACTGTCTTTTAAGATGAATGGCTTTAAAATGACTTAGAAAACCTCAAATTAAATTCTCAAAAACAGACTGATACTCTTAAGGAACTATTACAACAGCACCATACAAAAATAACAAATATAGAGACTTCTCTAAATTACATTGAAGGGAGACTCAAAGAGAAAGAATTCCAAAAATAATTTCTGCATAAACAGAATACATGGCTGCTTAACAAGATATATGACTTAGAAAACAGGAAAAGGAGAAACAACATAAGGATCTTTGGTCTGCCTGAAAACACTGAAGGAACAGACATTATTTCATTCTTCACAGCCTGGATTCCTGAATTTTTGACTTGAAGGAGGGACTTTCATTTGGAATTGAAAGGGCGCATAGAGCACTGAAACTAGCTTCTAACTCAACAAATACTCCACCTAGATCTATGGTTATAATTTCTTTCATTTCTGGACAATGAACTAAGATTAAAATCTGCTTGGAGAAAATCACCCTTAAAATAAAATCAAATCTTGATAAGGTTTGACAATGCTTATTCTTCCAAAATACTAGAACAAAGGAAAAAGTCTGGCCAATAATGAAACTGTTGAAACAAAACAACATTAAAGCACAGCTGGCCTTTCCAGCTGAGATAAAAATACTGCCAATGAGATGAGAACCTGTAATGACTTAGAAGAAGCTATTATATTCATCAAAAACAACAATATAGTGTCTATCCCAGAAGAAATGGAATGGATGACCCCTACTCTTAAAAGAATAAAAGAAACAAATCCTTGTACTGATGCTAGAAAGAAGAAAAAAAATGATTCCAAGATAGCTGTCCCAAAACATAACTCTTACAACTACATCTCTCAAAGTATCAACTGATATGGTACATCACTTGTCATCTGTTTTTGTCTTGAAAAAGGAGGGTTTCTTAAACAATGGAGAAACAGTAATGATTTATTCAGAGTGTTCAAAGAGTCCAATAATTCTTCACACACAAAGGTAGGTCAAGATGGGTTATTATTTACATTATGTATAAGCCAAACAAAGCAACATATAATACAAACATAGAAGTTTCTATTCCCGTACTTGAACTCAATGAATACTTATCCTGTTCATTTCTCATTGATTTTACTTATAATAATTTAAGTAATTAATTAATTCAAAAAGGTACCATTCATCAGAGTTCAGACTCAGATGTAACAAATTAACATCATATTTAATAGCAGTGTTTTGAAAAAAAAAAATCCTGTCATGGAGACTAATGCCTTCTTCAGTTAAAGTATGATTTAGAAATGCCATGTATGTCCTGGTTAAATAATAATAGCAAGCTCTTAGTACAAATGTCATCATTATTCTGTCTAAATATAGTTAATATCAATTATGGCAGGTATCACAGCTACGAGTGCTGTTTGATCAATCCTGATATGGTGTGTGTGGATGCAGCTGTGTCTGTCAGCTAGTACAAATGTCGTTATTATTCTGTCTAAACATAGTTAATATCAATTATGGCAGGTATCATAGCTTCGAGTGCTGTTTGATAAATCCTGATATGGTGTGTGTGGCTGCAGCTGTGTCTGACAGCTGTTGTATGTTGCTGTTTTCATCTCCGGGAAGCCGTGGGTTGCTTGTGATTGAGGTTTACTGATGCTTGTGTATTAAGAAGAGACACTTGGTGTGTTAGCCTGGATCCAGGGGAAGGGGGTGGATAAAACTGTGATTTGGAATATTTTGGAAGAGAATAGTTTGTTTATACATCTGCTGAGTGAGAGAAGGGAAGGTTGGAAGAATCTGTTATCTGTTGTTGTGGCGGCTTGTTGGGAGGTTTTTTTTTTTTTTTTTTTTATCTGTTTGGTCTCTGTTCTTTTCCTGGAAGCTGCCTCGCTGAAAGGCAGGGAATTTAGGCTTGAAGTTGCAGTGAAGTGAAGCTTTGCTTCAGGTGCATCATGAGCCTCCAGTATGCAGTACACAGACACACTAACAGAAACAGATGCTCCCAGGTTGTTATGGTGCTTAACGGCTCTGAGGAGCCTCCAAGATGATTCTTGGCAATGAAGTTTTTGTTTAAAAAAATATATATATATAAATATATATATATATATATATATATATATATATATATATGTGTGTGTGTATATATGTATATGCAATGCAAATTATGGCCTGCTACAGATCACCCTCAATGACCCAGGACCACCACTCCACTTTTCTGGAGACACTAGAAAATATGAAAGTCCTACCAAACACCCTAATATTGGGCAATTTCAATTACCCTACCATTCACTGGGAAAACTACTCGAGTACAAATTCCCAGGCCCAGTGCTTCCTGGAATTCATCAACTCAAATGCCCTATATCAGCTGGTAAACTCCCCTACCAGAGGTGAAAACATACTGGACCTGGTCATCACCAACATTGGTGACAGGTGTTCCACACCGGAGGTCAACCCATCACTGGTTAGATCAGACCATAAACTAAATCACTCTGGATGTCCACACCCCATCACCACCCTCAACTAAGGATACCACAGTAAAACCTTTTCTAAAGCAAACTTCACCTTACTTTAGACAGAGGTGGTAAGTTTCACAGCCCCCACACTAAAGGATAATGCTGCCCAAGATGCAGAAACCTTTACAAATGCACTTTGTGAGCACCTACAAGAATGTATGGATCATGCCATCCCTAGCAAAACCAAGACTCACTCCTCTAAGAGAAGGAAACCAGTTTGGTGGACCTCTGCAATAAACAGGCTATACAATAGAAGGAGGAAACTAGTTCAGAAAAAAGCAAATCCCAAGAAGGAAAGACATCCCTGATCAGTATCAGTAAGAAACTGAGGTCCCTCATGAAATCATCCAAGGCTAACTTCAAAAGAAAAATAGGCAAGGATTCAGAAGATAACCACAAAGCCTTCTTTAGCTATGTTAAGAATCTAAGTGGCAACTTGCAGATATGCATTGAACTAGTGCAAAATAGCACAAAGTATACTGAATCTACTGATATTGCCAACATCCTGGCAGATAGATTCAGTGCAAATTTCACCCCCTCTCACCTCCAAAAAGGCCCACAACAATACTGGAAAAGTGTAGTATCCCAAAAATCACAGATGCACAGGTGAAAACAGCCCTTTCAAAAGCCAAAAACACAGCGTCAGTGGGACCAGATGGTGTCCCAGGCTGCGTCTTGCATGAACTACAGAACAAACTAATCCCCCACCTAAACATGCTGTTCAACCACAGCCTCTCTACAGGCTACATGCCCATAAAATGGTGCACAACAACGATTATTCCTCTCAACAAAGGAGGGGCCACAACTGACCCTGGTAATTATCGCCTCATAAGCCTGACTAGCCTGGTCTGCAAGGCTATGGAGCGCATCATCATAGAACTCATTAACAAAGACATTGGAAACCTCCAAACACTTGACCCGACCCAGTTCGGCTTTGTTAAGGGCAGATCATGCCTACTAAACCTGGTTGACTTCTTCGACACAGTCTCCAAGGCCATAGACGAGGGAAAGGTGGTTCACACAACATACCTTGACCACGCCAAGGCTTTTGACACCATTCCCCACTTGGGTATTACAGAAAAACTCACCAGCCTGAACATAAACCCCTACGTCACGTATTGTTTGGCATATACTTCTCAGAAGTACAGGCAAACACAGGAGGACTATGGCTAACCAAGTTTGCCGATGACTGCAAACTTGGAGCCATAATTGACTCTTTGGCTGACATGGACATCCTTCAAAAGGGCCTTACTGAGACAGACACCTGGTGTCAAAGTCATGGCCTCAAGCTAAATGCCAAAAAAATGCATATTCATCCCATTTGGAAAAGCAAAACACCCACGAATTATCACATAGATGGCAGCTCCCTTAATACAGAAGAGGTAATAAGAGATCTGGGGACCCAGGTAGATAGTAATCTCTCCTTTGACAATCATATTGCCAAATTAGTTAGGAAATCCTTCTATGTGGCCCATCTAATTACTAAAGGGTTTGCATCTAGAAATAAAGAGGTTATAGTGCCCCTCTACTCATCACTCATTAGACCCATCATAGAGTACAATGCCCCATTTGGGATGTACATCACAAGACACTTCCAACAGCTGGAAAGACCACAAAAGTACCTCACCAAGAGGATTACTGGTCTCAAACATATGTCCTATGCAGCCCAACTGAAAAAAACTCTGGCTGTACTCAGTGACATATTGCTTACTCAGAGGTGATCTCTGCCTTACTTACAAAGCCATGTCCAACTCAGAATTGATGGACATGCTCCACCTAAAGAAATTCAAGTCACTGCGAGCCACGCACTCTAGTGAGCTAAACCTTACCACAACAATAAATAGAACATGCTGGAGGGATAGATTCCTGTCACAGAGACTCCCCATGCTTTGGAACAAAATTCCAAATTACATCAAGCAGATCCCCTCACTAACGCTCTTCAAGAAAAACCTGGATCACTTCATTGGCTCTGCTTGACAGAGGATCAGTTAATTAATCAATGGGGCAGCGAAAGCTGACACACTCTGGCTAGGCTTGTAAATGCCTTCGGGCAGATAGCCTAGTACCTACCTATGAACCTATATATATATATATATATATATATATATATATATATATATAGATATATATATAAAATAAAAGGGCTGTTTTAAACCACATGTACACATACTGATGATCTCCCAACACTTCATTTAGCTCACTAAGTTGATTCTTGATAAAAAAAAAGAAAAATAATAAGCACAATTTTATATTTAAAATGTATTTCGGTCCAAGCACATTAAGGACTTGCATAAGAGTGGAAGTCTGAGTTATTGTGAAAGACTAAGAGCACTTGTTCTTGAGCTGTACACTTTGCAGTGGTTTGGGAGGTGAGCTTGTTCAGACGTGTTGAGCATATGGGGATAGTTGATTCTTGGGATGTTTGGGGTTGCCGGGAAGTGCTAGAGGGTCATCAGATTTCCTTTGAGGAAATATTTGTGGGAATGGAAGGTGTGTTGACTAGTTCACTGGCACAATGGTCACTGCATGGAACAGGCTGGTAAAATGGTACAGGACAAATATTGGTTTGGGTATTTTAAGAACTGCCTGGAAACACACCGCTTGAACTAGTTAATGGTAGTCTGGCAAAACTGGATGGGGATTGTTGCCCATGCTTGAAGTACTGATATATGTGTATGTAAGGATGGAAATATACTTATAACAAATAAGAAACTAGAAGGGTCTCATAATTTAACATCTATGGACTGTATAAACATGCTTGGAAGGAGCTAATAATAAGAATAAGCATTACAGCTTGTGGTCTCTCAAATAACTAAGCAACAGCTAAAGACGCAATAGTTATGTAATGTATGATTTTAGTAAATCTAGACATAAAAAATATAATTGTTATATAAGATGAAGCAGTCTGCTGAATTAAGATATTAAAGACAGGATTTAATAACATGACATCAAACTGCCAAAGTTGTTCAAGAGAAACAATAGAAGCCTGAACTTGAAATACCACAGAATGTAACAATCATATTCTGAACAAATAGTATTAAATTGACAGTGTCTGTTTAATAACATGGGCTTGTGTATAATAACACTACTGTTTTAACTTGTCACAAATGACATACACTATATTGAACACCAAGGGGAAACATGATGATTTTCTCATATAAGTAAATGTGCATAACAGGTCATATAATTGCTTTAACTTGAATTGTAGTTTTGTAATCCATCTTGACCATGCATAATACTTAAGCTGTTACCAAGGTAACTGTTTTATACATGACATCAAACTGACAATGTTGTGCAAGGGAAACAATAGAAGCCTGAACTAGGAATGTCACAGAATGTAACAATCACATTCTGAACAAATAATATTAAATTGAAGGTCTTTATCAATTGTCAAACTTACAAAAGTTTGAATATTGTAATATCGCACTCTAAGGTCTGAAACCCAACAAAACCAAAAACACAGAACAGCGATTTTTTTCCCAGGTGAAAAAAATCCTGTTCCGTGATAAAAAAAAATATGAACCTATTTAAACTAAAGTGGGGGGCTTCGCCCCCCCCCCCCCACACCGCCCTACTTAAATATACTAACTCCAAGATTGCACCACAGTGGTGGAAATAGCAAAGCCCCAAAAACGGCCCACTGATTTTTTTTCCCTGGGAATAAAGCTGATGAGCCGTGGCTTCGCTATTTTCAACTTTTGGGCTTTAGGGTTTGATATTACAATGTTCGAAATTGTTTCAATTTGACATTATAATATGGACCCTTTAAAAATTGACAATAATCACTCAGTTTAACCTTTGCTGATTATACAAAACAGAATGTTGCCATAATGGCAATTTATGAATATCGAAAGGGAATTTGTAATCATTAATCACAATACGTGAAATTGTTGTTTTTAACCTATAATTTCACTCATTTTATACTAGGAAATGACAGATATGAAAATCCTTATGTGTAGGAAATGGGGGGGGGGAGAGGGATGCACTGATAATTAAAATGTGCTAACTTGCATCAATGCTCACATAAAACAAAACTTGATGCTTTAAGTAAGTTAGCAACAAAGTGATTACTTAAATGCTGGCAAACAATGAAATATAACTTTTGATATATCCAGTAAAATACATTGTATTATAAATATTAGGTATAAATATTATTACCATCTTTTTATATAAAGCGATAAGGTTTGAAATACTTCATTAATAAGGGTGAATATATTAAATATTTGTGTGCTATATTCTTTTACTGCATCCTACTTTACTGTGATTGAATTGCTTGTCATCTAGCTTTCATGTAAATATTAATAGCTTATACAATAAGTAGACATTTATATTGTATTAGAATTCTGTCTAATCTACAATAGTACTATATTTGTTCAAAATAATATAAATATCGCTTATTCCTATTACAAATATTCTCCATATGATAATTCAATTTAAGGAGCTCAGATGATCTCGATTGTCAAGGTATGAGTGATAATCTGATGGACTTAGGTTTATCCATCAGAATAGGAATGATTTTCATTCCATGGCTAGTGCAGATCTTAGTTTTGTTAACATTTATTAATTTAAATTTATTTAACAAAAACATTTTTAGTATGCCTGACCAAAACATTACTTTACTGATAAACACTCAAAGTTTAAAACTGATAATTTCCTTTAAAAGCTCAAACATATACTTTATAGTTATCAGAGAAAAATGTTTAATAGTTACAACAAAACAAAAAATACATAGTCTAAATAACCTAAGATTGATTTAACTTTATTATCTTTAAATACTAATGGCTTAAATAATCCTAGCAAGAGATCAAATTTACTGAAATATTTTAAACTGAACAAAGCACAAATTGTTTTCCTTCAAGCAACTCATTTCAAAACAAATGACAATTACAAATGGAATCCTAAGGAATATATGATATTGGCACAATCCACTTTTAAGACAAAGACAAAAGGGGTAATAATTTTTTGGAAAACAAATGTGATTAACTCAGAAATCATTTATAAGAATACAGATAAAGAAGGCCTTATGGAATTAGTAATAGTTAAATATAATAACAGAATATGGACCCTAGCCAATCTATACTGGTTCCCAGGCATTGGAACAGGAACTGTTAAAAAAACACTTGGATTTCATTTCTAATAATTATAAAGGCAACTTAATATTAGGAGGCGATTTTAACTGTATATTTGATATTTCTGAAACTACAAATAAAAGACTGACGCGTACATCTGCTGTATCAAAAGCTTTAAGCAAGTGGGTAGAATAATTTCATCTTGTAGGTACTTTCACATTTAAAGAAGATAAATATTTGTTGTTTTCCCATCATGATCACAGATTTGGTACCCAAACTAGAATAGATATTTGCTGCCCATGACTTGCACTCTAAAATCATTAATTTCTCAATCACTCCCTGCCCCTTATTAGATCACAATTCATTGATACTAAAACTTCAAAATGGGTACAAACCATTAATCTTTAACTCCAGCATTTCAGCATATATAGCTAAAATTAAAGAGTTCAAACCCTGGTTATTATCTGAATTACAGTTCTTCTTAGATATTAATTACACCACAGAGATAAATAAAATAATAATATGGGACTTATTAAAATCTGACATATATGGTAAAACCCTAACCTGGTATAACAAAGAAATCAGAGAATGGGATTTTGAATTATTAGAGCTACAATCCAAAGTTTTGTCAGTAAAAGCTGAAAAAATCAAAATCATTTGGAGATAAAAACAAAGTAGAAGTATTAAACAATAAATACAATGAAATTATAACACACAAAACTAGTTTAGCTTTAGAAAAACTAAAAATGAATACCGTGGCCACTTTTCCCAAATATCTACATAATTTATCCACAAGAATCAAAATACAATCAAACGCTAATAACATTAAAAGTGTCTTATATGAAAAGAAAGGGAAAAATATCTCGGATATAGGTAAGATTCTTGATGCCTATAGAAATCACTATATGGAACATTTCCAAAAAGAAAATATACATATTGATTAATTAAATCTAGATAAAAATGTTCTAATATAAAAAAAACAGGAAAATTAAAACTAAATCTGAAAGCACCCATATCCTACAAAAAAATTACAGATACAATAAAAGAGGGTAAAAATAATAAAGCTCCATGTATAGATTGGCTAATCATGGAAATATATACATTTTTTTCCTTCAAAGATACTATCCCTCTTCCATAAAACTCTATTAGAAATTCAGTCACAAACTTTAATACCAGCCTCTTAGAGATATTCCTTAATCACACCAATCCTAAAGGAAAACAAATCCCCAAATGTCTGTACCTCATATAGACCTATATCATTATTAAATAATGACTATAAGATATTTATGACAATATTAACTAACACAATGAAAATACCACCATCCAAAACAACAAATAATGATCAAACTGGATTTATATATCATAGACACACACAACAATATTAAAAGGATAATTTCTCTTATAGATTATGTTAATAAAGAAAATAAACTCTCATAATTGGCTTAGATATAGAGAAAGCCTTTGATTCCCTAAATTGGGACTACTTAATCAAAATTCTGGTGTCATTTGAATTTCCTCCTAACTTTGCTCATCTACTAAAGAATATATATATACAAATAATTTAGCGTATGTTAAGCTAGGTCCTTTCACCTAGAAAAACTAAAAATGAATACCGTGGCCACTTCTCCCAAATATCTACATAATTTATTCACAAGAATCAAAATACAATCAAATGCTAATAACATTAAAAGTGTCTTATATGAAAAGAAAAAGAAAAATATCTCGGATATAGGTGACATTCTTGATGCCTATAGAAATCACTATATGGAACATTTCCAAAAAGAAAATATACATATTGATTAATTAAATCTAGATAAAACATGTTCTAATATAAAAAAACAGAAAAATTAAAACTAGATCTGAAAGCACCCATATCCTACAAAGAAATTACAGACACAATAAAAGAGGGTAAAAATAATAAAGCTCCAGGTATAACAAAAGGGTACGAAACAAGGATATCCCATGTCACTGATTCTATTTGCTCTAGCTATTGAAATATTAGCAGATTCAATCTGTAACAATATAAAAATCAAAACAATAGATGTTTATGAACAATACAATTCTAAAGTAATGCTATTCACTGATGACATATTACCAACATTATCTAATACAAAAGAGACATTAGAAGAATTAGATATATTAATTGCCCAATTTCACATGACTTCAGGACTCCATTTCAATAAATCAAAATCAAAATTTTTATTTTTAAATATAAAAAAGAACTGCAGACTACGGGGGATTGCATCATAGGGGAACAAGAATCTACCTTAAAATATCTAGGAATTGAGTTATGCAATGATAATAACAAATTAGTCTAAAAAAACTACAATAATATCATCAATACAATTAAAAGCTCTGTGGAAAATGGAACTAAATAACATTAACATTTGAAGATAGACTACAGTTAATAAAAATGTTTTTACTGCCCAAGATCCTATATATAGCCTTGGCAATACAACTGTAACCAGAAAGGAATATACTTAAAGAAATAAATTCATGCCTAATAAAATGTTTATGGTTTCCCAAAAGAAACAGAATAGTTTTAATACATCATCTCAGACCATGGAAAGAGGGAGGATTAAACTTTCCTGATATAGAAACATATATAAAAGCATCAATATCTAAACAATCTTAGATTAGATAAGTCCAAATTACTCTGCAAATTGAAAAGAATTACTAACTGTAATATCAATAAATGAATTTGATTTACAAAAAAAAAATTAAATAACAGATAAAAAGAACTTGCCATGGCACATATTATGTATTTGTATGCAATATAAAATAACTAAACCCACTAAAACTCGTATGATTAATTATTACATTGACTCATTTAGGAAAATTATTAATGCAAATATAGATTTAAAAATCTGGTTTGATCTTTTAACACCATTTATAGTCACAAAGAACTTTCTACAAAAAAAAAAAAATATATATATATATATATATATATATATATATATATATATATATATATATATATACAGAAATTATTAATTCCTGGGAACAGAAAGGAATTGTTTGTTGGCTTCAATGTATCAAAGAACTAAGTTTTAGATATGCAAGTAATAAAATCAGCATACAAAATTCCACAACAGGACTGGCTAACTTTACAGAGTATTTTGTCATATTCACAAGATTTAAGTAGAATAATTAACAAGTCTTCATTTAAAGAAATACATACATTTACAATTATTTATATATATATATATATATATATATATATATATATATATATATATATATATATATATATATATATATATATATATATATATATACATGAAATCATATATAATGACTTTGACATGGGAAACAGTGGGCCAGATTTACGAAAGCTTGTACGAAGTTGTAGAGTAGTGTAAGACGTCAAACAGGCAATATGTCTGCCATGCGATCCAGGAACAGCCTGCAGGGGCGTGCACGAGAGCTGCTAAAGCTGCTCTTGCACGGACAGCATCATGGTATGCAAATTACCTAATTTGCTGCTGAAAGCTATGCAAATGAGGTAAATTTGCAATCCAGGAAACACTAACCTGTCCATGGAAGATTAGTGTTATCTGCAGAAATGTACTACGTTGGTAACAGAGTACCGTTCTGCAAATAGCTAAACAGAGCTATGACCGCTCCAAATAAAGAATGCATACAGTTGAGGAAGCATGCCAATGGCCAAATATAAGGCCATTGACATTTATAAATGTTTAAAAATATAAAAATCTAACTCCCCCCCCGATGTTTAAGCATAGTGTAGCACCGCACAAATGTGCGGCGCTTTAAAAAACAAGAAAATAATTTAAAAATAGCCAAAAATAGGCATTTTCACTAATAAACTTACTCTGCCATGCAGGTGAATGGCAGGCTGAAGACAACATGGCCACTGAGTACTGGTTGCTAAGGGGGGAAGTTCAGTGTGAGAGATGTAACCATGCATTAGTAGGCAATCCTATGCAAATGAGGATAAGGATAGTGAATCCCAATTTTCCCCAGCATGTGAGGCATGTCCTAAGAGTGTAAGAGTAGGAGTAGGTGAGTAGTAGAGTAGAATATAGGTGACATCATGAGTGGGTGTGTCAGAAATGTTGTAAGCTAATTGGAGCACAGTGGCTTGTGTTTGTCCTGAGTTGCTCAGGATTGCAAGAGGCGTGCCTACAGTTGTCCTATTTGAAAACCTGAAACCAAAGGTGTGCACACTGTTAAAAGATCAGAATTTTCTTGTAAACATGCACACAGCATGTGCGCTCATGTGTGCTCATGTGCGCGTGTTTGCATGGCGCTGCCCCGAGCGGAAACAGAAAGGCAAAAGAAGGAAAATAAGTAGTAGGAAGTTAACCAAGGAGACCTAGCAGAGCTGCCAGGTAAAATATATCAGAATCAGCCAAGTACACAGGCAGCAGACTAGCCCAGCCCAGCCCAGCACTTTAAACTCTGCAAACAGCATTCCCCCCTGTTTTTTCCCAAGAACTCTGCAAAACTGCAGTGTACAAAGAGGGAAAGCTTAAAAAGCTTAAGTCAGACAAAATGTTAGGGGCTGCTCTTGCTATCATAAACCAACATGTGCAAGGTGCTGAGGGTGGTGATTTTGTGAATGCTGCTGAGCAACCCACAGTGAGGAGACAGAGAAGAGTGTACAGACCCAGGGTAACCTACCAGGGGCTACATGAGCTGGAGATAGTGGAGTGCTATAGGGTGGACAGAGACCTCCTACAGCAAATTGTTGAGCTGTGCCAGCCACGCCTCACACACAGAACCAACAGAAGGGAACCCATCCCAGTGGATACCCAAGGTATGTGTTGGCATAAGAATACTAGCTACAGGTACCATCCAAAGACCAACTGGTGATATGATGGGGATTTCACAGGCATCAGCATCCAGGGTACTCCACCAGTTCCTGGATGTCATGTCAGCACATGTCGGTGACCACGTATATTTCCCCAATTCCTGTGAGGCATTGGCCAGCAATATGCGTCTTTTCCACCAAATAGCAGAATACCCTGAGGTAGTGGGTGCAATAGACTGCACGCACATATGCATCAAAGCACCACCCAGTGAGCAGGGTAGGGTCTACATCAACTGCAAGGGCTTCCCCTCCATCAACTGCCAGGTCATGTGCGATGCCCAGGGCATAATAATGAATGTGTGTGCTGGCTGCCCTGGAAGCTATCACGATTCCCACATCTGGCATCTGATGTAGCTGTACCAGAGATTTGCCAATGGGGACATCCCTGATGGTCACCTATTGGGGGATGCTGGATATGCACTGGAGCCATGGCTGATGATGCCCATCAGAAATGCACACACACCTGAACAAGAACTCCATAATGAGGCACACGCACAAACAAGAAACATAACTGAGCGTGTGTTTGGGATGCTCAAGTCACATTTCCGGTGCCTGGACACATCTGGTGGAGCCTTGCAGTACTCACCAACTACACGTACCCAAATTGTTATGGTATGTGCCATGCTACACAATATGATCCTGCAGAAACAGCTGCAGCAGGAACAGCATGGGGCAGGGCCAAACAGCCCCCTGCCATTGCCAAGGCCTGCACTGGCACAGTGTGATTTGGAGGAGGAATAACCTGAGCCTGCCCCAGTAGGCAGAAGGAGGTGTGCCCAGTATGCCCTGGCCTTGGCAAAGAGGCAACGCATAGCACATACACTGACTCAGTAGGAACCCTGGAAATGACACCTCTCTCTGACTTGCACATACAATAAAAGGGATGCCTAACTTGACACTACCTGTTTTCAAACATGTATAGGGAGTGTACTATGTGCATCCAACATAGGCAGCCCTGCAGCACCACCTGAGGCATGAGTGCCCTATTTTTAGCAATATAAAGCACTGCTAAACACATTTTACCAGTATTGAGCATATTTAAATACAATTGCGAATAGCTGTGCACCACGCTAACCAGCTCAACGTCAGGCAACGTTGGGCAAAGTCAAGCAAAGTCAGGTAAACATGCTCACACCTGCTTTACTGTTGCTTAACCAGTCAGGTCTGCCCAGCAGGAAAATAAAAAGCAGTGACAGGGCTCAAACTCAGGATACTGTTCACTATAGTCACAGTACTGAACCACTAAGCCATGACAGCATTTCACTGGCACAGACACAACTTAAGTCACTCACACATACCAGTTGGGGGGGGGGTCACATACCTAACAGTCACAGCCAGCAGGACAATTGTAGACAAACACAAACATAAACAAATGCTGCATCATGCCCTCTGAAGAGGCATATGAGTAACCTCCCCCCAGGCTTATGCAGACAGATAACAGCAGGCCAGTCAGTGTGACGTGGGTTGGGTAGGCTATGAAGTCACAAACTAATACGCGTGTAATTGGAAGCTAAGGTCTGTAGTACAGTGGTATGCCTCAAGCCAGTATGATAGGCAACAGTACAGACTGAAATGGAGTACCTGACATAGCAGTGCATTCCTAGCAAATGTGTATAAGTGTCAGGTGTACCCCTCATCCTATGTACACCCACAGTAACAATCAGGTGTGCCCCCCCGGGTAGAAATGTACAAATAATAGCTGTCCCACCTGTATGTAGAAATGTTGATAAGTCTATGCAAATTGACTCATGGAAGCCCTGCAGGCACAGCGTGCTTCCTGTCGATGTACAACACAAAGGTGAGCCCTGAAGTAAAAGCCAACTTGATTTTTCCCACACATATAGTATATATGCCAATAGTGTGCATGCTCACACACTTAAACAAATTTAGCAAATTTCAGTCAGCAACATACTGAAAGGTCATACTGGGCATGCTCACACACTTAGGCCATGTCTGAGTACAGCAGTGGGCCACACATATCTGGCAGTTGCAGTTCTTACTCCAGACACTTGTCACTATTCACCAATCCTGCCTTGCGCACACAGTGATATGAAAGCAGACCCATATAATATATTGGACCCCTGTCATAATCAAACTATGTACTACAAGTACTTAAGTTGTTCAAAGAAAGTGAAAATCCAAAGAAGATCAATAAATCTCCAATTAGTATTATCAAGAAACAATGAGCACTCCTAACATTATACAAGCCATGTTCTGGCAAAAATATTGCCAAAGAGTCCATAGAGAACCATGAAGCTTTCTTTCGCTATGTCATAAATATCAATGTAAACTCATATATGTTCTGAGTCAGTGCAAATTGTAAATTAATACATGTACATGACTGACATTGCCAATATCTTGTCAGACAGGTTCATACATATTTACCCCCTCTCACTGACAAAAGGGCCTATTACCATACCTGGAGATTGTGAAAACCCAGAAATCACATATACAATGGTTAAACAGGTCTATCCAAACCTAAAAACATGGCATCTATGGGATGATATGGTTTCCCTGGCTGTGTCATATGTGAACTCCAAAACAAACAGACCCTACACCTGAACAGTCTGTTGAGACTCACCCTCTGTACAGGATATGAAACTGTTGAATGGGTTACAACAATGTTCTGCACACTCCACAAGTGTTAGTGCACAACAAACCATGGGAACTATTGTCTCATAAGCCTAATAAGCCTGATCTGCAGGGCCATGGAGTCCATCATTATGGAACTCATAAGCAGAGCTATTGGGAGTCTACAAACACCCAACCCTACCCATTTTGGTTTGGTCAGGGACAGATCATGGTTCCTAAACCTACTAGACAGTTGTCAAGGCAGTCAACCAGGACATTCATAGGTTTAATGATTAGTACTAAGCTAACTGCCCTTGCGAGCCATTTTAAGCTTAGCCAATTATCCCTTGTGGGACTCAAACCCAGCACCTTGTGTTTGTAAGGCAAACACCATATCCATTAGGCCACCCTCCCAACCTATCAATGAAATGAGCTACACACAGCCTACATAGACCTTGAAAAGCCCTTTTCCAACATCCCACACACATGTTGTATCCACAAAATCAACAACCTGTGCATAAACACGTATGTCATCTGATGGATTGCCAACTGGGGCACAGATAGATCCCCCAAGGTAAGAACTGTGGTCTCCCTGTTAGACTGTAAGCTGGTAACAACTGCTGTCCTCCATGGCTCAGTCCTGGGACCCCTCCTGTCTGGTGTATACTTTTCAGAAATACAGTCAAACACACAAGGGCTATGGTTAGCAAAGTTTGTGGATGACTGCAAAAAGGTTGTCATAATCGATGTATGGGACAACAGTCATAAAAATACCACATAGGTGCCAACACCCTAAATATGGAGGTAATAATAGGGGATCTATGGACACATGTGGATAGTCATCTCTACTTCCAGAAACACATTCACAAAGTGGTTAGAAAATCATGCTATGTGATCCCACAAATTGCCATGGTCTTTACATGTAGGTCAAAGGAGGTTCCCTCTACTCATCAGTCATCAGACCCATCAGAGAGTATCACGGCACACTTGCGATGAATCTGACTAGGCACCTTCAGCAGCTGGAAAGACCACTGAAGTACCTCAACAAGAGGATTACTGGCCTCAAACAGTTGCCCCATGCAACAAGACTGAAGTTAACTCAATCTGTACTCTGTTGCATACTGTCTACTCAGGCGATCTCTGCCCAACAAACAGGTCCATGTCCAATACAGAACTGATGTACATGCTCTAGCTGAAGTAAATCCAAGCTCACTGTGCCACATGCTCTAAGGATATCACCATCACAACAATAAATAGAACATGTTTGAGGGATATATTACTAACTCACAGACTTCCCTTGCTTTGGAACAGGCTCCCAACCTACATTAAGCTGAGTCCCTCACTGACACTCTTCCAGAGGAACCTTGATGAGTGTATGTAAAACTGAACTGTCACACCATGGATCACTTCATCAGCTCTACTACACAGAGGCCTATGGAACTAACCCCATGTGTGGTGATAGCTGCACACTCTGGCCATACTAATATATGCCTTCAGGCATATAGCCTATTACCTATGTACCTATATATATGTAGGGGGAACACAGTATAATAAGCCAAAGATGGATGGGCAGAGATGTGTGTAAGAGGGTGACCATGACAGGGAGCCATCCAGGACTGTCCCACCCAGCACACATCCCAATGGCACAAAAGACATGAGGTGCACATCTCACCCACTGTACATAATGGCCACTGGTATCTGTAAGCATTACAGGGTATGTGGTCCATGTGCCTGCTGTACAACATGACTGTACAATGAAGTACACATCTACTATCTGTAGACATGTACCTGTCACATAGGTTCATAGGTATGTAGTAGACTATCTTCACGAAGACATATATTAGCCTAGGCAAGTTGTGCAGCTTTCACCACCCCATTGGGTAGTCTCCTAAGCCCTAGTTATAATAGTTAGTATCCTAAGCCTGTTTCTAGTGGGGCTGCTGATGTGATGCCTGGCTTGAATTGTCTGTTTTCCATCCACTCATCAAGGTTCCTATTGAAGAGTGTCAGCGAGGGGCTCTGTCTGATGTACATTGAGACTCTGTTCCACAGTAAGGCAAGTGTCTGAGATGGTACTCTATCCCACCAGCATGTTGTATTCATTGTTGTGATGAGGTTCATATCCCTGGAGTGTGTAGTGTGACTCAAACTGTTAACCATAGATGGAGCATGTTCAACAGTTATGTGTTGGACATGGCTCTGTAAGTTAGGCAGAGTGTGCCTCTGAGTAGGTGGTACGCAATGGAGAACAGATTTAGTTTTACATAACACAACTGTTTGAGGCCAGTAATCCTCTTGGTGAGGTACCTCTGTGGTCTCTACAGCTGCTGGATATGCTTAGTCAAGTACATCCAAAATGGTGCATTGTACTCAATGATGGGTCTGATGACTTAAGAGTAGAGGGCCACCACTACTTCTTTTGATCCTGATGCAAACCCTTTGTTGATTAGGTGGGCCACATAGGATTTCCTAATCACTTTGGCAACATGGTTGTCAAAGGAAAGATAACTATCTACTTGTGTCCCCAGATCCCTTATTACCTTGTCAGTTTTTAGGGGGTAACACCTATGTGGTAGTTTGTGGGTACTTTGTTTTCACCAAAGGGGATTACTATGCATTATTTCACACTGAGCTTGAGGCCATGATTCTGACACCACACATCTGTCTCATAGAGTCCCTTCTGGACGATATTTGTGTCATCTGGGGAATCTTTTATGGCAAACACTTTACAGTTCCCAGCAAAATTAGTCAACCACAACCCTCCTGTGTTGGCATGTACTTTTGAGAAGTCTATACCAAACAGGAGGGACCCCAGGACTGAACCCTGGGGGACACTAGTTGTTACCGGTGTAGAGTCTGACATGTAGCCAGCAACTCTTAATTTGTGGGCTCTATCTGTGAGCCAGTTTGCAATCCATCTTGTGATGTATGGATTCATGCCTAGGTTGGTGAGTTCATCTATGATACCTGACTGGGGAATGGTGTCAAAGGCCTTAGAGAGGTATAGGTAGGCTGTGTGGAGTTCATTTCAATCATCTGTAGCCTGGGTAACTGTCTCAAAGAAATCCACCCAGATCAGGAGGTCTGACCTGCATTTGACGAAGCCAAACTGGGTGTGCTCAACTGTGTGAAGGTTCCCAATGTCTTTATTGTTGACTTCCATTATGATTGGCTCCATTGCCTTGCAGATCAGACTCATCAGGCTCATAGAGCATGAATGCCAAGGGTCTTTTGTGGCCCCACCCCTGTGGAGTGGGAAGAACATTGCTGTGCAACATTCTATGGGTACATATCCTGTAGAGAGCATGTAGAGAGAGGTGTAGGTATCCTTGATGAATATGGATACATCCCCACCCTATGTGCTATGATGCTGGAAGGTATGGAATGAGTAGTATCCCGGTAGTGCTGGTGTGCTCTCTGGAGCCTTGAACTAGGTTTCTGTTACTGCACAGATATCAATATTCTCCATACTGAGAAGTGCCTTGAGTGTGTGCATTTGGAGGCTGAGACTTCTGGCAATGAGTAGTATTTAGCTCACTTTGTGGTTATTTGTGTTGGTTACAGGGTTAGGTTTGTCCTGAGTGACCGGTGTTCCACTCCTGAAGTCAACGCCTCATTGGTCCGATCTGACCATAAGCTAATTACCCTACATATCCACATTCTGCCCCCACCCCCATTAAGGAAACCATGTTAAAAAATTTCTCCAAAGCCAACTTCATGCTTCTTAAGACAGAAGTGGTGAACTTCACCCATGCAGATGGACAATACAGTTATGACTACTGAATCCTACACAATTGCACTTTATAAGCACTTACATGAGTGCATGGATCGTGCTATCCCAAACAGAACCAAGACGCTATCCTCCAAGAAAAGGAAGCCAATCTGGTGGTCCCCTGCCATAAACAAACTGTACAACTGAAGGAAGAAACTGTTGCAAAAGAGGGTAAAATCCCATGAGTGGAGGAGCTCCCTGGTCAGCCTTAGTAAGAAGCTGTGATCCCTGATAAAATCCTCCAAAGCTAGTTATGAAAACAAAATCGCCACTGATTCTAAAGACAACCACAGAGCATTCTATAGCTATGTCAAGAATCTCAATGGCAACACTCAGATCTGCTCTGAGTTACAGCACAATGGCACTAAATATACAGACCCAACTGATATTGCCAACATCCCGGCAGATAGGATCAGTGCTAACTTTACCCCCCTCTCACCCATGAAAAGAGCCCATCTCTATACCAGAAGAATGAAAAGTTGCTGTCATAATGGCTGCACAGGTAAAAACCACACTTTTCAAAGCCAGGAACACAGCATCCATGGGAACAGACAACATCCCAGGCTGCGTTCTACGTGAACTACAGAATGAACTGGCACCACACCTAAGTACCATGTTCAATCATAGCCTCACCTCAGGCTTTGTGCCTGCTGAATGGCGCACAGCAATGGTTATCCCACTACACAAGGGGGAGCCACCACGGAACCCGGGAACTAACGCCCTATTATCCTGATGAGCCTGGTCTGCAAGGCCATGGAACGCATCATCATGGAACTTATAAGCAAAAACATTGTTAATCTCCAAACTCTGGACCACAACCATTTCGGTTTGTAAAAGGCAGATCATGTTTCCTAAACCTGATAGACTTCTTTGAAGCAATCACCAAAGCCGTAGACAAGGGTAAGGTGGTTCACACAGCCTATCTAGATCTTGCCTAGGCTTTCAACACCATCCCCCACTCTGGAATTATAGATAAACTCACTAAACTAGGTATAAATCCCTATGTCACAAGATGGCTTGCCAACTGGCTCACTGACAGAACCCACACTGTGAAAGTAGCAGACTCCAAATCTGACTTCAGACCAGTGACAAGTAGAGTACCACAGGGTTCAGTCCTGTGTCCTGTCCTGTTTGGTATCTACTTCCCTGAAGTACAGGCTAACACAGAAGGTCTTTGGCTAATGAAGTTTCCAGATGACTGCAAACTAGGAGCTATAATCGATACTCTTAACGATGTGGACATCCTACAAAAGGGCCTCGCTGAGACAGATGCCTGGTGTCAAAGCCATGGCCTCAAGCTCAATGCCAAAAAGTGCATTGTCTTCCCCTTTGGTAAAAACTCTGTACCCATGAACTACAACATAGGCAGTAGTATACGTAACACCGAAAGTGTGATAAGAGACCTTGGGACACAGGTGGACAGTAGTCTCTCCTTTGATAATCACATTACCACAGTAATCAGGAAATCCTTCGACGTGGCACACCTCATCAGAAAAGGTTTCTCATGCAGAAAAAAATAGGTCATTGTTCCCCTCAACTCATTACTCATTAGATACATTATAGAGTACAGCACCCCTTTTGGTATGTACCTCACAAGACATCTACAACAACTGGAAAGGCCGCAGAAATACCTCACAAAGAGGATTACAAGCCTCAAATACATGCCCTACACAGACCGTCTCAAAACACTCCAACTTTACTCTGTCGCATATCGCCTACTCAGAGGTGGTCTCTGCCTAACATACAAAGCTATGTCAAACACAGAGCTGTTGGACATGCTCCACTTAAAGAAATCCCAATCCCTCCGAGCTTCAGCCCCAAAACCCAGACTGAAATACAAAAGGAGGTGGTGTATCCATTTTAATAAAGGATACCCACACCTCCAGGTTAGTGGCACAGCACGAGGCCTCGGAGACCATCCAAATGCAACTAACAGTGGGCAAAGCTGCTTATCAGATTGTAGCCTGCTACAGATCACCTACCTTGTGTCAGGACCCTCACTCAGCATTCCTGAGAAGACTGGAAAATATAAAGGTCCTACCATGATATTAGGAGATTTCAACTACCCAAACATTGACTGGGAGAATTACTCAAGTACAAACTCCTTTGCCCAATGCTTCCTAGAGTTTATAAACTCAAATGCCCTGAAACAGCTGGTCACCACGCCCACTAGAGGTGACAACATACTGGACCTGATCACCACCAACATGGGGGATCAGTGTTCCACACCAGAGGTAAACCCCTCTCTGGTAAGATCAGATCATAAACTAATCACACTGGACATCCACATCCCAACCCCGCCGCCAGTCAAGGAAACCACTGTGAAAAACTTTTCAAAAGCAAACTTCACAAGACCAAAGTGGAAAGTTTCAAAGCCCCCTTGCTAAAGGATAATACTATCCAATCCACAGAATCCTTTACATGTGCATTCTATGAGCATCTACAGGGATGTATGGATCGAGCCATCCCAAGAAAAAACAAAACTCACTCCTCCAAAAAAAGGAAACCAGTCTGGTGGTCCCCGGTCATAAATAAGCTACACAACAGAAGGAGGAAACTACTACATGATAGAGCAAAATTCCAAAAAGGAAAGGCATCACTGATCAATATTAGTAAGAAACTACGATCACTCATAAAATCATCCAAGGCCAGTTTTGAAAGAAAAATTGCCATGGAATCTAAAGATAACCAAAAAGCCTTCTTTAGCTATATCAAAAATTTAGGTGGCAACTCTCAGATATGCTCTGAGCTACTGCAAAATGGCAGAAAATACACTGAACCAACTGACATTGCCAAATTCTCGCAGACAAGTTCAGTGCAAACTTCACCCCCCCCCTCACCCCCAAAAGGGTCCGTGTCCATCCCAGAAGAATGCAGAGCCCCAGACATCATGGACATGCAGGTAAAAACAGCCCTCTCCAAAGCTAAGAACACAGCATCAGTGGGACTGGATGGTGTCCCAGGCTGCGTCTTACATGAGCTCCAAAAGGAACTAAGCCCTCACCTAAATTCACTGTTTAGACTCAGCCTTACCACAGGCAATGTACCCAAAGAATGGCATACAGCGACAGTCATCCCACTCCACAACAGAACCTGGGAACTATTGCCCTATAAGCCTGACCAGCCTGGTCTGCAAAGCTATGGAGTGAATTATCATGGAACCCATAAACAGAGACATTGGGAATCTCCAGACACTGGACCCTACCCAATTCGGCTTTGTTAAAGGCAGATCCTGCCTCCTAAACCTAGTTGACTTCTTTGTAACAGTTACCAAGCCATAGATGAAGGGAAGGTAGTCCACACAGCCTACCTGGACCTCTCTAAGGCCTTCGACACCATTCCCCACTCTGGCATCATAGACAAGCTTACCAGCTTGAACATTAAACATTATGTCATGAGATGGGTGGCCAACTGGCTCACGGATAGAACACACATGGTCACTGTTGCGGGTGCCATGTCCGACTCTAAATCAGTCTCAAGTGGCATTCCACAGGTCTCGGTCCTGCGACCCCTCCTGTTTGATATATACTTCTCTGAGGTACAGGCAAGCACAGGAGGACTATGGCTGACCAAGTTCGCAGATAACTGCAAACTAGGGGCCATAATTGACTCTCCGGCTGACACAGACATCCTCCAGAAGGGTCTTACAGAGACAGATACCTGGTGTCAAAACCATGGCCTCAAGCTAAATGCCAAAAAATGCATAGTCATCCCCTTTGGAAAAAACAAAGTGCCCACGAATTACCACATAGGTGGTAATCGACTAGGTACAGAAAATGTAATTAGGGACCTGGGGACCCAGGTAGATAGTAACTTCTCCTTTGATAATCACATTGCCAAAGTGGTTAGAAATTCCTTCTATGTAGCCCACCTAATCATGAAATGGTTCACCTCTAGACCAAGAGAGGTCATTGTACCCCTCTACTCATCATTCATTAGGCCTATAATAGAATACAATGCCCCATTTGGTATGTACCTTAATCGGCACATGCAACAGCTGGAAAGACCACAGAAGTACCTCACCAAGAGGATCATGGGCCTCAAAGAGATGCCCTATGCAGCTCGACTAAAGAAACTCCAGCTCTACTCGGTTGCTTACTGCCTGCTCAGAGGTGATCTATGCCTGACGTATAAGGCCATGTCCAACCCGGAATTAATGGACATGTTCCATCTCAAGAAAACCAAATCTCTTAGACCCACATGCTCCAGTGAATTAAACCTCAGCACAGCAATAAACAGGACATGCTGGAGGGATAGATTCCTGTCCCAGAGACTTCCCTCGCTCTGGAATAGAATCCCAGTTTATGTTAGGCAGAGCCCTTCGCTGACTCTCATCAATAGGAATCTTGACGAGTGGATCAGAAATCGGAAATTTACCCCTGGGATCACTTCAGTGGCCCTGCTAGACAAAGTTTCATAGTTTCATAGTATAGTACTAGGCTATCTGCCCTGGGGCATTTGTAAGCCTAGCCATAGTGATGTGGCTTTTGCCACCCCATGAAATGGTACAAAAATGTACAGATAAAATCTAGAATTCTGTGCCTCTGTCCAGTAGTGACACAGTGAAGGTCCCCTTATATAATAAAATTAGTTTACTGTGCCCCTGTCTAGCAGTGACACAGATGTGACCCCTGGGGTAAACTTACGATCTCCCATCCACTCATCAAGATTTCTCTTGAAGAGAGTCAGTGAGGGGCTCTGCCTAATACAAACTGAGATCCTGTTCCAAAGCATGGGAACCCTCTGGGTTATGAATCTATCCCTCCAGCATGTCCTATTCATACTTGTGCCGAGGTTTAAGTCTTTAGCTCTCGTGGTCCTGATGGATTTGGATTTTTTGAGGTGGAGTATGTCCATCAGATCCTGATTGGACATGGCCTTGTACGTCAGGCAGAGATCACCTCTGAGCAGGCGGTATGCTACTGAATAGAGCTGAAGTTTCTTTAGTCTGGCAGAGTAAGACATATGCTGGAGACCCTTGATCCTTTTGGTGAGGTACTTTTGTGGTCTCTCCAGCTGTTGCAAGTGCTGGGTGAGGTACATACCAAATGGGGCATTGTACTCAATGATGGGTCTGATGAGGGAGCAATATAGGGGTACAATGACATCCTTGGATCTGGATGTGAAACTCTTCATGATGAGGTGTGCAAGGTAGAATGTTTTTCTAACCACTTTGGCAACGTGGGTGTCAAATGAGAGGTCACTGTCTACTTGGGTCCCTAGATCTCCGATTACTTTTTCCGTACTCAGTGGGTTGCTGTCTATGTGATAATTTGTGGGTACTTTGTTTTTTCCAAAAGGGATAACCATACATTTTTTGGTATTTAGTTTAAGGCCGTGACTACGGCACCAGTTGTCCGTTTCAGTGAGGCCTTTTTGTAGGATGTGTGTATCTGCTGGTGTATCGACTATGGCACCTAGTTTGCAGTCATCTGCGAACTTTGTAAGCCACAGCCCTCCCATGTTTGCTTTAACATCTGAGAAATAAATGCCGAACAAGAGGGGTCCCAGGACAGATCCCTGTGGGACACCACTTGTGACTGGCTTTGAGTCTGACATTGCTCCAGCAATTTTAACTTTATGGGTTCTGTCCTTTAGCCAGTTTGCAACCCATCTAGTGACATAAGGGTTTACTTTTAATCTGTTTAGCTTATCTATGATGCCTGAGTGGGGTATTGTGTTGAAGGCCTTAGCCAAGTCCAGGTATGCTGTATGGATTGCTTTGCCCTCATCAATGGCTCTAGTGACTGTTTCAAAAAAGTCAACCAGGTTTAAAAGGCAGGATCTGCCCTTTACAAAGCCGAACTGGGTGGGGTCAAGCATCTGTAGGTCCCCTATGTCTCCGTTTCTGAGTTCCATAATGATTCTTTCCATAGCTTTGCAGACCAGGCTAGTCAAGCTTATGGGGCGGTAGTTTCCAAGGTCTGTAGAGGCACCCCCCTTGTGGAGTGGGACCACTGTTGTTGTACGCCAGTGTTCAGGTACATATCCCGAAGTAAGGCTAAGGTTAAATAGCATTTTTATGTGTGGGTTTAGCTCCTCTTGGAGTTCACGTAACACGCACCCCGGATACCGTCAGGTCCCATTGATGCTGTGTTTTTGCTTTGTTTAGGGCGGTTCTCACTTGGACATCTGAGATGACAGGGAGATTACATTCAGCTGGGATAAGTATTTCTTCTTTTGGGGGTGAAGGAGGCGAGAAATTTGCACTGAACCTGTCAGCCAGAATGTTAGCAATATCTGTGGGTTCAGTGTATTTTTTGTTGTTGTGAACCAACTCTGAGCATATCTGAGGGTTTCCGCCCAGGTTTCTAACATAGCTAAAGAAGGCTTTGTGGTTATCTTTAGTGTCCTTAGCGATTTTTCTCTCAAAGTTTGCCTTGGATGTTTTTATGAGAGAACGTAGTTTTCTGCTAATGTTGATCAGAAATGTCTTCCCTTCATGGAATTTCGCTCTGACGTGCAGTAGCTTCTTTCTTTTGTTATACAATTTGTTTATGGCTGAGGTCCACCAGACAGGACGCTTACATTTGGTGGAGAGGGACTTGGATTTGTTTGGGATTGCATGATCCATGCATTCTTGGAGATGTCCATAGAAAGCATTTGTGAAGGATTCGGCATTGTGGGATCTGGAATCCACTGGCACAGTGGGCTTAAAGGATACCATTTCAGTCTTAAGAAGAGTGAAGTCTGCTTTTGAGATGTTTTTCACTGTGGTCTTTTGTGCTGGGGGTGGAGGTGGGATATGTATATCCAGGGTGATTAGTTTGTGGTCAGATCTCACTAGTGAGGGGTATACTTCCGGTGTGGAGCATTTTGTCCCCATGTTTATGATGATCAGGTCTAGTATATTATCTCCCCTAGTGGGAGAGGTGACTAGTTGTTCCAGTGCATTTGAATTTATGAATTCCAGGAACCTTTGGGCTAGGGTGTTAGGGCTAGAATAATGTACCCAATCTATGTTTGGGTAGTTGAAGTCTCCCAGTATGATGGTATTTTGTAATACATTCATATCCTCCAATGTCTTCAGGAAGGCTGAGTGGGGTTCTTGAGATTGGGAGGGTGGTCTGTAACATGCTACCAGTTGTATAGCAGTTTTGCCTATGGTTAGTTGCACCTGTATGGTCTCTGATGCTTCATGTGTTGCTACTAACCTGGAGGTGTAGGTGTCCTTTATGAATATGGACACTCCCCTCCTTTGTGGTTCGCCCGGTTTTGGGGCAAAAGCATGATACAAGGTATAGCCTGGTAGCTGGGGTGCTCTCAGGAGCCTTGAACCAGGTTTCAGTTACTGCACAGACGCCGATGTTCTCCATGCTGAGGAGTGCATCAAGTGCCTGCATCTTGAGATTTAGACTTCTGGTGTTGAGCAGCATTACCCTTAGTTTTTTCTATTTTTGTTTTCTAAGGAGGTGGGTTTGTCTTTTGAGCCTTGCCTAAAAAGGCACTATGGGGTGGCAAGAGCCTTAGCCAATATCCGAAGCCCAGTGGTGACAGGTGTAAGCCATCCTCGAAGCAGCGTGGCTTGTCCAACATATCATCCCAGGCAGACAGACATTGGATCCCCTTAAAATGACACCAGTACTTGAGCCAATTGTTAAAGCTGATCATCTTGTCTTTGTATTGTGGTATCATTCTTGGTGAGGGCAAGATGCTGCTCAGGGTCAGGGTCATATCAGCCTGGGCTACATAATTGGAGCGCTCCTCTATGTCTCTTTTCATGTAGTCCAGGAGATGCCTCAGGTCATTCACACCAGCATGGACAATGACGGAGTCATATTTGTACTTGCTTTGGAATGACCTGAGTGCGTGTGTTATGTGGCGGATCCTAGCTCCCGATAGACAGCTCACAGTCACCTTCTCCTTGTTCAGCCTGGTCAGTGGGACATCAGTGTTTCTGACTATGGAGTCACCTATTACTAGTGTATCAGGCAAGGTGTTTGGCCTTAAGGGCTGCGATTGGTTGACACACTGAGTTATTGAAGTATGTGTTGCATGTGTTTTGTTTTGAGGTGGTGGATTTTTGGATGTCTGCTTTGGGAGCCTCTGTTGTTTTGATAAGTTCTTTATTAGAGCGTCGAAGCATGTCTTTGTGTTTTATGTGTTTGGTTTGCAGTTGTGGTAGGTCTATGTGGGACTGGGATTGTTGTGTGTGTGGTTGCCATCTCCTCCTGTCTGGTCATGCCAGTCCTGAGTTGAGAGAGTTCAGCCTCCAGTTTGGCTATATAGTTGCATCTCTCACATGTATTTGTGTTTGTTGGGAGGAGGAGAGGGTTGTCTGTGTACATGAGACAATTGTAGCATTGTCTCAAGATGCCTAGATTGACCAGCTGAACTGGAGACGACGCCAGTAATCTACCACTCGACATGCTAGAGCAGTATAAGGGAGTGGTATACCTTTAAGGGAAGTGGGTATTCACAGGGGTGGTAAGTAGATGTAGTGCTTTACTTAGTATGAGAGTGCTTACTTAGAAGAGAAGTATTGAGAACAAGTGCTAGGCTTATAATACAGTGAGTAGTCTGGTTTTACTAAGAGTAGAGCTTCCTTAAGGGAAAATTTGAAGAACAGACTTGGCAGAGCCAGAAAAAGTTTAACCTTGTTTAACCGGCACTGCGCTATGCGCACGACCGCGCAAAGCCTTGCAAACGTGGATTTTAAACAGTGAACTACAAAAGAGCTGGAAATGGTCCCAAACAACCAATTACTACAGCTTCTTGTGCTGAGGTCACTTCCCCCAAGGACAGGTAGGCTGCTCAAGGCTCCCCACTCCCACTGGTGAGCAAAGAAACTTCCTTCTATCCAAGTAAGGTAATGGACAACACAGGAACTACACCACAGCCCAGAATACAGCAATGCCTGTAAACTGGTCTAAACTAGTCGAGGAAGGCGGGAAAACAAGGATTATTTTTTTTTTTTGTTTTTTAGATAGAAACACACAGAAAATGCAGAAACAGTGATAAATTAGTTACACAGGCTAGCACACTTTAGTGGGCAGCCTCCACAGTTAAATTAAACAAACAAACATGCAAACTTTCGATCAATTTCGACTAAATGTAACTTTAAGTGCAGATTTTAAAATAATGCAGCAATCAGATAAAAAACAGTTCAGGCTAGTTCAAGTTAAGCTACAGAAGCTATTTCCAGTGAAAAAAAAGCAAAAATACTTAAATCCAGAAGGTAGTCGCTTTTCTGAGTTCCCTGCTGCTAGGACCACTCTGTAAACCCACGTGGAGCTTGTCTGAGCAGTATAGCCAGAAAAAAATGCCCAGAGGCGGATTTTAAACAGTGAACTACAAAAGAGCTGGAAATGGTCCCAAACAACCAATTACTACAGCTTCTTGTGCTGAGGTCACTTCCCCCAAGGACAGGTAGGCTGCTCAAGGCTCCTCACTCCCACTGGTGAGCAAAGAAACTTCCTTCTATCCAAGTAAGGTAATGGACAACACAGGAACTACACCACAGCCCAGAATACAGCAATGCCTGTAAACTTGTCTAAACTAGTCGAGGAAGGCGGGAAAACAAGGATTATTTTTTTGTTTTTTTGTTTTTTAGATAGAAACACACAGGACATGCAGAAACAGTGATAAATTAGTTACACAGGCTAGCACACTTTAGTGGGCAGCCTCCACAGTTAAATTAAACAAACAAACAAGCAAACGTTCGATCAATTTCGACTAAATGTACCTTTAAGTGCAGATTTTAAAATAATGCAGCAATCAGATAAAAAACAGTTCAGGCTAGTTCAAGTTAAGCTACAGAAGCTATTTCCAGTGAAAAAAAAAGCAAAGATACTTAAATCCAGAAGGTAGTCACTTTTCTGAGTTTCCTGCTGCTAGGACCACTGTGTAAACCCACGTGGAGCTTGTCTGAGCAGTATAGCCAGTATATACAGAGGCCCAGGAAACTAATTTAAAAGGGAGGCGAAAGCCAACACATTCTGGCTAGGCTTATAAATGCTCTTGGGCAGATAGCCTAGTACCTACCTATGAACCTATGAGCCTACACGCTCTAGGGACCTAAACCTTGTTGCCACAATAAACAGCACATGCCAGAGGGATAGATTCCTGTCCCAGAGATTTCCCATACTCTGGAATAAACTACTTATCTATATCAAACAAAGCTCCTCATTAGCACTCTTCAAGAAAAATCTTGATGATTGGATGGGAAATAGGAAATTCACCCCGGGGATCACTTCTGTGTCTCTGCTCAACAGTCGCACAGGAAAATAAATTCCTTGGGTGGCAAAAGCCAGGGTACCTTTTTGGCTGGACTTGTATAGGCCCCAGGGCAAATAGCCTAGTACCTACCTATGAACCTATGAACCCTTAAATCTTTGAGCCTTGCCTAAAAAAGGTAATATGGGGACAGCAAGAGCCTTGGCCAGTATTCAGAAGCATAGGGGTGACAGGTGCAAACCATCTGTAGCGAAGCAACAAGGCTTGTCTATCATGTCATCACAGGCAGACAGAGACTGGATCCCCTTTGAATGACACCAGAAGCTCAGCCAGTTGTTGAAGTTTATCGTCTTTCTGTTATATTGCAGTATCATGTAGGTGAAGGTAAGATGCTATTCAAGGTCAGGGTCATACCAGCCTGGGCTACATGATCATAGAGCTACTATAGATCTCTTGTCATGTTGTCCTGGGAGGTATGTCTCAGATCATTCACACTGACATGTACAAAGAACACTTCATATATGTACCTGTTCTGGAGTGATGTAAGTGCTTGTATTATGTGGCGGATCACAGCACCTGACAGACAACTGACAGTAACCTTCCCCTTGTCCAGCCGAGTGAGTGGAACATCTGTGTGCCTGACTATGAAGTCACTTATTACTAGTGTGTCGGGTATGTTGTTTTGCCTTAGGGCCTGTTGTGAGGCACACTGCTTTGGTGTTTTATGTGTTTTCTGGCGTGTGCTTGGAGGTACATGTTGCTTGCTTGTCTGCTTAGGAGGACACGCTCTTTTTTGCAGATTGATATTTGTATTCTCCGAGTATGGTAATGTGTATTTATGTGTGTGTTTTGCTGGTGCTTATATTGTAGTTCTATGTGAGACAGTTGGTGTTGTGGTTGTATGTCCCTATTCCTCCTGACTGTATTGTCCAGTATTGGGTTGACAGAGTTTAGCCACCGGTTTGACCCTGTGTGTGCCAGCATGTGGTGCATCAACCCATATATGATATGGTCATGGCCTATGCATACAATACACTCACAATACACCTAGTATGATAAGCTTGCTGAGGTTAGCAAATGTGAAGAAAACCTTTGGGCAAACTGTCAGCAAGTAATGTCTGTATTACAGTTACCCTGTAACTCCATATTGCTTGCTGAAGTGTAAAGACGTACTTGAAAGAGCAACCTTTTTGGAGACTACTCACACCCCTTAAAAGTGGTATACTCATCTTTGTCAAGTCTGATGATGTCACCATCCTACAAATCTACCTGTGGAAAGGAGCAATCTCAGTAATGTGTATAATGTGTTGTGTAAATGTGTACTGCTGTAGTATCATAATGTAATTAGGTAGGGGTTTGAATCCTGCATTTGCCAACTGTGTGTGTGTTAGTGTGTGTGTCTCCCTGGGGAGGAGCAACCTTTTTGGAGAATACTCACACCCCTTAAAAGTGGTATACTCTTCTTTGTCAAATCTGATGATGCCACCATCCTACAAATATATCTGTGGAAAGGAGAAATCCCAGTAATGTGTCTAGCACATCGTGTCAATGTGTACTGCTGTAATATCCTAATGTAGTTAGGTAGGGGTTTGAATCCTGCACTTGCCAAGTGTGTGAGTCTCTCCCTGGGGAGGATCAACCTTTTTGGAGAATACTCACACCCCTTAAAAGTGGTATACTCATCTTTGTTAAGTCTGATGATGTCACCATCCTAAAAATATACCTGTGGAAAGGCGAAATCCCAGTAATATGTATAGCGCGTTGTGTAAATACATACTGCTGTAGTATCATAATGTAATTAGGTAGGGGTTTGAATCCTGCACTTGCCAACTGTGTGTGTGTCTCCTTGGGGAGGAGCAATCTTTTTGGAGAATACTCACACCCCTTAAAAGTGGTATACTCATCTTTGTCAAGTCTGATGATGTCACCATCCTACAAATATACCTGTGGAAAAGAGAACTCCCAGTAATGTGTATAGTGCATCACGTAATTGCGTAGTGCTGTGGTATCATAATGTACTTTGGAAGAAGTTTGAATCTCACACTTGCTAACTCTGTGTGTGTTCCAGGAGTGTGAGTGTGTGTGACACCATTGGTCAATGTGGAGTGAGTTTTGATTTTTTTAGTGTATGACATATCTCAATGACAACTGTATGTGCATTACACATGTAAGGTAGCTGTGGGAAAGCCATAGACATACATGCGACCTCAATTATTTCATAGGTGGGTACTCTGCTTTCTTCATGAACACATCTGTTATCTTTGCCAGAGTGTGTTGGCACTTTCCAGACCTTAGGTCACTTCTGTATGCTAGTGACAAGCTTAGCCACTGCAGTGATCCCTGGGCTACGTCTTCTGTTTCACATCCACTCATCACGGTTTCTATTGAAGAGTGTGAGTGAGGGTTTATGCTTGAGGTATATTTGAATCCTGTTCCAAAGCAAGCAAAGTCTGGCAAAGATGACTAATCATTATAGGTGTGCAACAGCCTCTGTGGATCTGCATGCAAGCCCTTTATTGCTTATGTGCTCCACAGAGGGATTTCCAAAACCCTTTGGTAATGTGATTATCAAAAGAGAGATGACTAAACACATGGCTCTATGTATACATTAGTACCTGTTCCACATTTTGGGGGCTACTACCTATGTTGTACTCTGGGGATACTTTGTTTTCTAAAAGTGGATAACTATGCTTTCTTTGGCTTATAGCTTTACAGCATGAGTTTGACACCAGGTTATCTGTCTCTATGATACACTTTTGGAGGATGTGTGTGCCATCTGGAGAATAAAGTATAGCCCACAGTATGCATTTTCATCAAACATGGCCAGACATATCCCTACTGTGTTTGCTTGTACCTAAGATAGCTATATGCCAAACAGGAGTGGTCCCAGGACTGAGTGCAGGTGAATACCACTTGTTACTGGCATAGAATTATACATGGAGGCTACAAATGTTACTGTGTGTCCTACATCTGTGCGTCAGTTGTCAATCCATCATCTAACAATCGTTTATGGTCAGTCTGTTGAGGTTATGTATAATACCAGAATGTGGGATGGGTATGAATTGCTGGTGAGCTATAGCTTGGCTGTGTGGCCCTTCCCTCCCTCACCTATAGCCTTGTTAACTGGCTTGAAGTCTACTAGGTGTACAAGCCATGATCTGGGCTTTAGAGAACCTAAGTGGGTATGGTGCAGAGTTTGCAGGTTCATAATGTCTCTGTTAATGAGTTCCATAATGCTGTGCTCCATAGCCTTCCTGATAACATTTGTCTGGCTTATTGGGTGAGAGTTTCCAGGATCTGTTGTAGTTCTAACCTTAATCAATTTATGTTAACATTTGCAATGGGTGTGACGAGGGTGAGACAGGTTTAGGAATAAGTATATTAGAGGGTCAGCCCAGGTTTGACGGTTAGTAGACCAAGCCAGATAGGCAGGATTAAGTTGGTTTGTACATGTGCTGAGGAGGGATGCAGAGTATATTCTGAAATAGATGCTAAGGATGAAGCCACCAGATAACAGGAAAAAAGGAATGCCTAAGATGAGGTTTATGGCTGTGGTGAGAGAGGACATGCAGGTGCATGGTGTGAAAGCGCAAGATGCAGAGGGCAGGAAGAAATGGATACAGATGATCTACTGTGGTGACCCCTAATGGGAGCATCTGAAAGGAGAAGAAGAAGACGTTGTAGCTCAACCCTTGTGGACTGTGAACACCATTACCGTGTGTCATTCCACAAGTATGTAACCTGTACAGAGGCTGCATCTGGACAGAGTGTTTAGGTGAGTGGTGACTTCATATGTCAGCTTGTGTATGACACAGCCAGAGACACTGTCCAGTACCATTGCCACTGTGGTTTGGACTTTGATAAAGAGATGTTTTAACTAGAGTGTCTGTGAATCATCAGGTTTTACATTCTTCAGGTCTGGAAATGTGGCCCTTGTGTAATGACAGGGTGGTGAAATCCGCATTCAAACGGTCTGACAAGACATTGGTAATGTCAGTCAGATAAGTGTACTTTGTGACCATTTACATTAACTGTGACCTGATCTGTGATTTCCCCTGTAGATTATACACAACACTAAAGAAATATTTAGTGTTGTCTTTGGAATCCTTGCCATGTTGTATTTTGAAGCTTGCCTTGTATGTTTATTGAGGGATTGTATTTTCCCAATGATACTCACCAGAGATGTTATCCCTTCTTGGTATGTAACACTTTTTTGGTACAACTTCACACCTTCTATTATATATTTAGTTTATGGCAGGGGTCCATGAGACTAATGCACATTTACTGTATAAGTGAGAATTTCTTGTGTTTGTGATAGCACGATCCATGCAACCCTGTAGGTGAACAGTGTGCATTACTAAAGGATTATGCAGCTGGGACAGTGTTAACCTTAGTAATGCAAACCAATGACAGATAGCAACAACAGCATCACCCACAGCACAGTGTCAACCCATGTCATACACACACATGCGGACTCAAGTTCCAAAATGTGTGTAGTACAATGCATACTGGCCACCAATAGAAACTATGGAGTGTTAACACTGACCAACACAGGGCATGTCACCCTGCCCATGTGTCCAATATGCATGTAGATGCAGACAGTGCACCTCCACCATGTTCACAAATGGACACCTGCAAACCTGTGTTGCACACACCCCACACTTACTGGCCACTGTATAATGCATGCTGACACAACTACACACATCAGCCAAGTGGCACATGGGCAAACAAAACACAATTGGAATAAACACTGGTGAAAACAATACAACATTGCTAATTACAGCTTTAATGCATCATGCCTGCTTAGCTACACCTTCAAGGATATCATTACACTTTACTGCTGACAACATGCTACACATCCAACCATTGCTACACTTTATTAAAGTCACCCTGTGCATCAGCACCATGTTAGCCTGTTCCTGCATCAATGTTACTGATGACAGCAGGTGGCACAGGTTTCATCACAGGGTGTGTTGTTGGTTTGCCAGAGGCCTACACTGACCCATACAATCAACATGTGTGTGTGAGTGTGTGTGTGAGGGCCATGAGTACTGTTATGGGCCAATGTTGATGTAATGTGTGTGGGTATGTGTTTGCCCTAGGTTTCTGGTTTATGTGTGTGTGTGTCTGCATGCTCACAATTCCACCATGTGGCTGTCTCATGATTTGTGAGACAGCTACAGACAGTACCTGGCAGGCTTTACACATCACCATCTCTGGCCACGGATACGGAACCTGTGCCTGACAGGGGCACTACAGACAGTATCAGGTACTAATCCAGATTGGGTACTATCCAAAGAGGTTGACAAATGTCCACTGGATCCAGGTCCCTGCTAGGACTGGCCAGAGCCAAGTGCACGTGGTCTGCTAGGACAGTCTATGGACAGCCCCCCCAACATTGCTGGGGCTGGTACTGGCACTATGGGAGCGGCTGTGACTTGCTGGATGTCCACGATGACCTCCTGCTGGTGATGTTGCTGGCATACATCCACATTGACATCTCAACTGTCCAGCACTGTCCTGACACATGGACATGACATTGTGGAGGACATCTAATGTCTCACCCCAACATCTATCAGTGACCTTAGTGTAGTTACATATGACACCTGCTAGGCCATGAATACTGTCATTTACAGAGGTGTAATGAGCCCTCTATGCCCTTAGCCCTCATCTGGTGTACCGCTACATTCATGTCTGTGCCTCCATGACAGCCTGGAACATGCTGCTTGTGGTAGAAAGAGGTGTGGCACATCTGCAAGGGGCATGATGACCAGCAGTGCTCTGACGAGAACCCCTAGGCATCTGCCTATGTGGTACCATTCCAGACATCTGGCTATGGCTGCTGTGTCCTGATACATGTGCCATAGATACCACACTGTCCTGGCCAGTGCCAACCATACACTGTCCATCAGCTAAGAGCAATGGTGATGATGGATGTACAGGAAGTAAGACTGTGTGCATGGATGGGGTGGAGACGTGTATACTGTCAATTGGTGGCCCAACAACAGACCCTGACAAACCTGCCTGTGCCTCAACACACCTATCCTCATCATCACTGTCTGTCTCAGTGACATCAGGTTCCCTGCTGTACTGAACCAGCCTCACCTCGGCACCTGTGAGAGGAAAACAAGAAACACACTTTAAGACCTGAACATGACTTCAGACAACATGCACACATGCATACATGTACACACACAAAACTGCACTCCTCCCTAAAGCAGACACACACACCAGCAATCACAGAACATACACAATAGCAGGTGATGGTGGGGTACAATATCACAAGCAAAACAGTCATATCACACATGTCAGCATGCAGGGCATGTGTTGCTCAACAGCATGTAGAGCAAGTGTAGTCAGTCCTTGTGACTAACAGTATACATGGCTTTGATGCATGTGTTTTGTTATTAAGTGATGGCCCTCCCCCTGGAACACAATGCATACATGGGCACAACATTGCTGTGCATGTATTCATAACCCTGTAATGTACTGTGCACCATAACTCACCGGTGTACATACCATTGCTGGATGTGTATCTGTGTGTCAGATAGGTATCCAATGCTGATTACAGCCTCTGTGTCTTTAGCAAATAATTGTGGACACATTTTTAGCACATGCATGATGAGTATTCACACAACACCATCAGTGGTGAATAATTGATGGAATACCATTTGGCCACATACCCAATGTACGGTACTTATGGTGAGTGTAGATCATATTGTGGACATGCCAGTCTCATCCATGACATGGCATGCTAAAACACAACTGCATATTTAAACTCTACACATACGCAATGTGTGTCATGTGGGTAACAGAAAGTTCACACCGGGGATCACACCAACAGCACTACTAGATAGGGGCCAAGGGTACTAGCTGCTAGTACAAGGGTCTAGGGAACTACTAAAGGGGAGGTGAATACCGCACAATGTGGCTGGGCTAATATATGCCTTCGGGCAGATATCCCAGTACCAACCTATGAACCTATATGGCCTAGCCACTCAATATCATCACAAGACCCACCTCCATAGACAACCCAAAGATAAAAAAACTAAAGGTAATGCTACTCAATGCCAGAAGTCTAAACCTCAAGATGCACGCACTCGAGACTCTCCTCAGTATGGAGAAAATCGATGTCTGTGCAGTAACAGAAACCTGGTTCAAGGCTCCTGAGAGCACCCCAGCACTACCAGGTTATAACTCATACCATGTGTTTCAGCCCCAAAACTCGGACCGAAGCAGAAAAGGAGGGGGAGTATCTATATTCATCAAAGATACCTATGCCTCCAGGTTAGTGGCACTGCATGAAGCATCGGAAACCATCCATGTGCAACTAACAGCAGGAAAAACTGCCTTTCAGTTTGTAGTCTGCTACAGAACACCCACACTATTACAGGAACCCCACTTGACATTCCTGAGAACACTGGAGAATATGAAGGTCTCTCCAAACACTATGTTATTGGGTGACTTCAACTACCCAAACATTGACTGGGAAAACTACTCAAGCCCAAACACCCTCGCCCAACGGTTCCTTGAATTTATAAACTCTAACGCAATGGAACAACTGGTGACCACTCCCACAAGAGGGAACAAAATATTGGACCTGGTCATCACCAACATGGGGACTCTATGTTCCACACCAAAGGTAAACCCCTCATTAGTAAGATCAGACCATAAACAAATTTCCCTGGACATCCATATCCCGTCCCCACCCCCAGCCAAGGAAATCACTGTAAAGAATTTCTCCAAAGACAACTTTGCACTTCTCAAGACTGAGGTGGAATCCTTCAAAGCCCCTGGGCCAGAGGATAATACAGCTCAATCCGCAAAATCCTTTACAAATGCATTCTATGAGCACCTGCAGGAATGCATGGATCGTGCTATCCCAAATAAAACCAAGACTCACTCCTCCAAAAACAGGAGACCGGTCTGGTGGACCCCGGCCATAAATAAGCTATACAACAGAAGGAGGAAGCTACTACATGACAGAGCAAAATTCCAAAAAGGGAAGGCATCTCTGATCAGTATTAGCAAGAAACTTCGATCCCTCATAAAATCATCAAAGGCCAGTTTTGAAAGAAAAATTGCCCTAGACACTAAAGATAATCACAAGGCCTTTTTTAGTTATGTCAGAAACATGGGCGGAAACTCCCAGATATGCTCTGAATTGTTGCATAACTGTACAAAATATACCGAACCTACAGACATAGCCAACATCCTGGCAGACAGATTCAGCGCAAACTTCTCCCCCTTCCCCCCAAAGGAGCAAATGCCTATCCCAACTGAATGTAACCTCCCTGACATCACAGATGCACAGGTGAAAGCTGCCCTCTCCAAAGCAAAAAACACAGCATTTATGGGACTGGACGGTGTCCCAGGCTGTGTCTTACATGAGCTCCAAGAAGAACTGAACCCTCACATTAAGTCACTGTTCAAACTTAGCCTTACTACAGGATATGTACCCAAAGAATGGCGTACAGCTACAGTGGTCCCACTCCACAAAGGTGGTGCCACAACGGACCCCGGAAACTATTGCCCCATAAGCCTGATTAGTCTGGTCTGTAAAGCTATGGAGCGTATTATCATGGAACTCATAAACAAAGACATTGGGAGCCTCCAGACACTGAACCCTACCCAATTCAGCTTTGTTAAGGGCAGATCTTGCCTCTTAAACCTAGTTGATTTCTTTGAAACAGTTACCAAAGCCATAGATGAGGGCAAGGTAGTCCACAGAGCCTACCTGGACCTCGCAAAAGCCTTCAACACAATACCCCACTCGGGCATCATAAATAAGATTACTAGCTTAAATATCAACCCCTATATCACAAGATGGGTTGCAAACTGGCTCAGAGATAGAACCCACATGGTCAGAATCACAGGTGTCATGTCCAAATCCAAACCAGTTACAAGTGGTGTCCCACAGGGCTCAGTTCTGGGACCTCTCTTGGTCGGTATATACTTCTCTGAGGTTCAGGCTAACACGGGGGGATTATGGCTGACAAAGTTCACAGATGGCTGCAAACTGGGGGCCATAATCGAATCTCCAGCTGACACAAGCATCCTCCAAAAGGGTCTCACAGAGACGGATGCTTGGTGCCAGAACCATGGCCTCAAGCTAAATGCTAAAAAGTGCATAGTCATCCCCTTTGGGAAAAACAAGGTGCCCACAAATTACCACATAGGTGGTAATCCATTAAGTATGGAAGAAGTAATTAGAGATTTGGGGACAAACGTAGATGGTAATCTCTCCTTTGATAATCACGTTTACAAAGTGGTTAGAAAGACCTTCTATATAGCCCACCTTATCACAAAAGGGTTCACATCTAGATCAAGAGAGATCATTGTGCCCCTCTACACATCACTCATCAGGCCCATAATTGAATACAATGCCCCTTTTGGGATGTACCTTACCTGACACCTGCAGCAACTGGAGAGACCCCAAAAGTACCTCACCAAGAGGATCATGGGCTACAAACAGATGTCCTATGCAGCTCAACTAAAAAAACTCCAGCTCTACTCAGTTGCTTACCGCCTACTCAGAGGCGATCTATGTCTGACGTACAAAGCCATGTCAAACCCAGAATTAATGGACATGCTCCACCTCAAAAACTCCAAGTCTCTTAGAGCTACACGATCCAGGGACCTAAACCTCAGCACAAAAATAAATAGGACATGCTGGAGGGACAGATTCATTTCCCAGAGGCTCCCCTCACTCTGGAATAGAATCCCAATTCATGTTAGACATAGCCCCTCGCTGACCCTCTTCAAGCGAAATTTGGACACGTGGATGGGAAATCGCAAATTCACCCCTGGGATCTCTCCTGTGTCCCTGCTAGACAGAGGCACAGTAAACTAATCTTAAAAGGGTACCTTCTGTGACCTACTTTACAGAGGCATAGTAGGCTAATCTAATAGGGAGGTGGAAGCCAAATACACTCTGGTTAGGCTTATAAATGCCCTAGGGCAGATAGCCTAGTATCTACCTATGAACCTAAGACATATATGTGTCAGTTGTGCAAATGGTGATTGATATGCATACTGTTTAGAGGTGCATATGTGTGCACACACGCAACATTAAGATGTATAACAATGAAAGCTATGTGAAGTACTTACAATAACTGGATGGGGTATAGTACCAGAGGCCATCATTATGAAGCATCAGGTGGTCACACAAGGCTACAAATGTTTCCCAAACCAGCACTAATCATGCTGTACCAGAACTGTACTACTTTGGCTAAATTCACTATTTCACATCCAGTTGTTACGTGAGTTTGTAAGGAGGCCAATAAGGAGCATTCCCTGACATGAATGTGTAGTGTGTTGCAGAGTGTTTAAATGCCCCATGATAGGCCTCTACCCCTCAGGTATATTATGTATAATGTGTGGATGAGATTTTGGATACAGGAGTGTGTCTTTACAGAGGGTTTGGAAATCCTTTATGTGTAGCATGTTAAAATGCTCTGTGTATGACATAGATGTGTATGTTATGTGCATGTTGAGTATCAACTGTGCCTATCCAATGGTAACTACAGTCTAGCCACATTTGTTTGAGATGGTCTGGGTATTGCATGTGTTTGAGGCAGCTAATCACATTAGTGAGATGTGCGTGCTCTTACACCAAACATGCACAGCATGCATTATGGGTATGTGTGTTACATGTGTACATGGCCTACACCTTAACTATGACATGCACTTTTTATTTACAATAATAAATGTAGAACACACTCACAAGCATCTGTCTGCTGCCTTGATGTCACCCCAGAGGGACCTACATAGAGATGAAACAGTTTGTCAGTGGCCACAACTGTGGCATTGCTACTGTGTGTTTGCAATCTTACAGTACAACAACAGTTTACATTTACAGGGCTACAGATTTATGTTCCAAATGATCAGTATTGCACAACAACAAGCTCCACATCTTTGAACGACACACTCCACATCTTACATATGCATGATATACCAATACAGATAATAGTAGTCTACAGATATGCCATGTTACCTGCATGCTCCATGTGTGCTTGCTGGGTGGCTCCAACCTCCATCATGGTGTATGTCTGCTGCTGTTGTTGTTGGGCAGGTGCCACCAGGCTCAGGAGCAGCTCCTCCACTCTGGTGATGGGGGGATGGATATTAACACCACCTCCTGTTGCAAGCTGTTGTCTACGCACATCAGCAGCATGCTGACGGACATGTCTGAGAAGATCACTGCAGTGGTGGCATACCTGCTCATATGTCTGGTTATGCAGGCCTACCTCATTGACCCTGTGGACAACATCTTGCCACATTGCTGTACGCTCTTGCTGGTCCTGGCTGGTTCATGAGAACATGAGACGATAGCGCTGAATCATACTGCTAGTAATGATATCATCTTCAGCACTACTGTAACTGGGGTTCCTGCGATGGGCCATGATCCCTGGAAGACATAAATACAAAAATATGTCTGAGCAAGTCATATGGCACATTTAACATTATACAGTACAGATATCACTGAACTGCCATATATAGCAAACTATAAGCTAACTGAGAGTGAAACACTGTAACTGCCACTTATCACTGCTCACCCCACAACTGCTTGAAAGTGCCTTGTTCACTCTCTATTTAATGAACCATGTTCTGACCAGCAACAAAATAAAATCACTATATAAGACTATACAAGAGTACCTAGCACACTGTATGCAACACAATGCACTGCCTAGCCACAGCAGATATACATCAAGCTGATGTGTAAAGAAATATATTGTCCATCACAATCAGTGTAAGGTCCGGTAAATGTATTACTATTATACCACACAACCTGTTAATGGCAAACCCGTGACCAAAATTTGTGCACAATTGGGAATATAGGTTGCATACTGCTGTAGTACACTATGGATGTTGTTAGATACGCAGTTATATGTTTTACCACACATATTTACAGGACACAAAGGTATGGCAACCCAGATAAGCTTTCAGTGTGTACTATACAGTACTGTGTGTCAGTACTTACACAACCTTAATCTTGAGAAATGTAATCTGTGATGAATACAGGGACCACACAAAACAGTGGATGCAAGCAATGTGGACATACACCATATTTGCTGTACAGGCCCAGAGCTTCAAGTAGTACTACAGTACACACAGGATTTGCATTCAACATTGGTACTAATCAATAATCATAGATGTAGTGCTTTAGCCTCCAATGACACACCCTAGTTAAAACCAAGTGACTTAATCACACTGTATGCAATAGCACTTGTTCTGCCTAGCAACAGAATACACAGCTTTTGCTAGGATCAAGCAAGGGCACATAATACCATGACATAAACAGTTTCCCACTAAGCTATCCCACAGATACATATCTTTGACGTATTCACAAACATATTGACCATCACAGTCAGTCAACAGTACAGAGAATCTATTGCAACAAGTAGATGTAGGTGTCTATGAGTATACATAACTCTATATATATATACACATATAAACATCCATTGGTCTACATATACATATATATGTAGGCACATATACATTTCACCTTTCATAGTGAGAATATCAATTATACAAAGGTTGTAAGGTGTACAGTAATGTAATAAAATCGCACAGTCTTGGGATAAATGCATTGAAGGTGTTCACAGCCCAGGTAGCTTTAGCAGGCCTTACTGGCTTCAGCATTGCAAACTGAAAAAAACACCCACAATGTTTAACCACCACATATCATATACCAGCACTGTATGCTGTCTTGCTTGTCACACACTAAAACCTACATACAAATATGTGCATACTAACCTTCACCAACATATATATCTCCCCCATTCACAAACAGTTGCAATATGCCCCCTGCTCTATGCACATATACAGATGTGAATATATATGACACATATATATTTCTCCATATGTGTGAAGCATACACACACAAGGTCCACACTGTTGTAAGTCCCTGGACCTTACAGCTGAACTGTTGGGCCTTGCTGCAACACAAACAGGTGTCACATATGAACACACACTAACATTAGGGGGGGTATATATGGCAACATATGCTAGATAAGCATACTAGGCTGCTACAGCAGTTGCCAATGCTAAGCTACACTTTAATACGACTATCATGCATGTGTTGTTCTGTCACACCCATGTTTATATAATGTCAGCACTAATCCCCCCAACAGCCATTGGCCACATTACTGTACAGAACACAGATAACATGGATCAGATCTTTGACATTTAATGCTGAGCTACACATTTCACAGGTATGTTCCACTGCCCACAGGTACACACAGTATTGTCCATAGCAATAGTTAAGCAGAACATCTGTGCATAAAGATTTACTGCTGCCACATATGAATGGTTCACATTATGTAGACTATTATTCAATAACATCTACTACATGCCAGTAAATACATATGTGCCACATACCTTTCCTCTGTATGATTTGGTAATATTTATTTTTCCTTTTCTCTGTCTCTCTCTCTCTCTCTGTCAGTCTCTGCAATAGAGTGATTGGGCTTGTTGGCAGAGATTGCAGCCTGCTTTTGTAGGAATTTGCACATGGGCATATGATGGCCTCTGCACCAATTAGTGGCCACCATTTGCTAATTGCATGCAGCCTGCTGTGTAGTAATTGCAGTAATCACTGTCATAGCAACCCAGTACTATAAATTGCTGACTCATGTAGGCGTGGCCCTTTCATAGGTTCATAGGTTCATAGGTTCATACTAGGCTATCTGCCCTAGGGCATTTATAAGCCTAGCCAGAATGTGTTTGGCTTTCGCCACCCATTTTAAATTTATTTTGCTATGCCCTTTTTCGAGGTTAGTATACTGTGCCTCTATCTAACAGTGACACAGAAGTGATACCCGGGGTAAACCTACGATCTCCCATCCACTCATCAAGATTCCTCTTGAAGAGAGTCAATGAGGGACTCTGCCTAACCTGGACTGGGATTTTATTCCAGAGTGAAGGGAGCCTCTGGGTTATGAATCTGTCCCTCCAGCATGTTCTATTTATTTCAGTGCTGAGGTTCAAGTCTCGAGCGTAGCTCTATGGGATTTGGATTTTCTGAGGTGCAGCATGTCCATTAATTCTGGGTTGGACATGGCTTTATACGTCAGGCACAGATCTCCTCTGAACAGGCGGTATGCCACTGAGTAGAGCTGGAGTTTCTTTAACCGGGCAGCATATGGCATCTGTTTGAGCCCTTTGATCCTCTTGGTGAGGTACTTTTGGGGTCTTTCCAGTTGCTGCAGGTGTCTGGTAAGGTACATCCCAAAAGGGGCATTGTACTCAATTATGGGCCTGATGAGGGATGAGTAAAGAGGCACGATGACCTGCCCTGATCTAGATGTGAATCCCTTCATGATTAGGTGGGCTATATAAAATGTTTTTCTAACCACTTTGGCCACATGGTTGTCAAATGAGAGATTGTTATCAACTTGGGTCCCCAGGTCCCTAATTACTTCTTCTGTACTTAATGGATTTCCACCTATGTGGTAATTTGTGGGCACTTTGTTTTTGCCAAAGGGATGACTATACACTTTTTGGCATTTAGCTTGAGACCATGGCTCTGGCACCAGTTGTCTGTTTCTATGAGGCCCTTTTGGAGGATGCTTGTGTCGGCTGGAGAGTCGATTATGGCACCCAGTTTGCAGTCATCTGCGAACTTGGTCAGCCACAGTCCTTCCGTGTTGGCCTGTACCTCCGAGAAATATATACCGAACAAGAGAGGTCCCAGGACTGAGCCTTGTGGGACACCACTTGTAACTGGTTTGGAGTCTGACATGGCTCCAGCAATTCTAACCATGTGGGTTCTGTCCTTGAGCCAGTTTGCAATCCATCTAGTGACATAGGGGTTTATATTTAAGCTGATGAGCTTATCTATAATGCCCGAGTGGGGTATTGTATCGAAGACTTTTGCGAGGTCCAGGTAGGCTGTGTGGACCACCTTCCCCTCGTCAATGGCCTTGGTGACTGTTTCAAAGAAATCAACCAGGTTTAAGAGGCAGGATCTGCCCTTAACAAAGCCAAACTGGGTAGGATCCAGTGTTTGTAGGTCCCCAATATCTTTATTTATGAGGTCCATGATGATCCTTTCCATAGCTTTGCAGACCAAGCTAGTCAGGCTTATAGGGCAATAGTTTCCAGGATCCGTTGAGGCACCACCTTTATGGAGAGGGACCACTGTTGCTGTACGCCACTCTTTGGGCACATATCCTATAGTAAGGCTGAGATTGAACAGTAGTTTTATGTTTGGGTTTAGCTCTTCTTTGAGTTCATGTAGGATGCAGCCCGGGACACCATCTGGTCCCATTGATGATGTGTTTTTTGCTTTGGAGAGGGCGGCTCTTACCTGAGAATCTGAGATGTCAGGGGGGCAGCACTCTGCTGGGATAGATATTTGCCCTTTTGGTGGGGAGGGGGAGGGATGTTTGTGCTGAACCTGTCAGCTAGGATGTTGGCAATATCTGTGGGTTCTGTGTATTTTTTGTCATTTTGGACTAATTCTGAGCATATCTGGGAATTACCACCCAGGTTCCTAACATAACTAAAGAAAGCCTTGTGATTATCCTTAGTGTCCTGTGCAATTTTTCTCTCGAAGCAGGCCTTAGACAATTTTATGTGTGCCCGTAGTTTTTTGCTAATACTGATCAGTGATGCCTTCCCTTTTTGGGATTTTGCTTTATCATTTAGTAGCTTCCTCCTTCTATTGTATAGTTTGTTTATGGCTGGGGTCCACCAGACAGGACGTCTGCCTTTGGAGGATTGGGTCTTGGTTTTATTTGGGATTGCATGATCCATGCATTCCTGAAGGTGTTCATAGAATGCGTTTATAAAGGATTCTGCGGTCTGGGCTGTATTTTCTACAGGCCCAGGGGCTTTGAAGGATTCCACCTCAGTTTTGAGGAGTGTAAAATTTGCTTTAGAGAAGTTTTTCACTGTGGTTTTCTGGGCAGGGAGTGGGGTCGGGATGTGAATATCCAGTGAGATTAGTTTATGGTCTGATCTTACCAGTGAGGGATACACTTCTGGTCTGGAGCATAGAGTCCCCATGTTGGTGATGATCAGGTCCAGTATGTTTTCCCCTCTTGTGGGAGTGGTAACAAGTTGTTCCATAGCATTTGAGTTTATAAATTCTAGGAACCTTTGGGCTAGGTGTTGGAGCTAGAGTAATGCTCCCAGTCTATGTTTGGGTAGTTGAAGTCCCAATATAATGGTGTTTGGAGAGACCTTCATATTTTCCAGTGTTCTCAGGAAGGCCGAGTGGGGTTCCTGGGTTTGGGAGGGTGGTCTGTAGCAGGCTATAAACTGGAAAGCAGTTTTACCCACTGTTAGTTGCACATGGATAGTCTCTGATGCTTCGTGCTTTGCCACCAACCTGGAGGTGTGGGTATCTTTGATGAATATCGATACTCCCCTCCTTTGTGGTTCGTCCAAGTTTTGGGGCCGAAAAGCATGGTATGAGGTATAACCTGGTAGTGCTGGGGTGCTCTTGGGAGCCCTGAACCAGGTTTCTGTTACTGCACAGATATCGATGTTCTCCATGCTAAGGAGAGTTTCTAGTGCGTGCATCTTGAGGTTTAGACTTCTGGCGTTGAGTAGCATTACTCTTAGTTTCTTATCCCTTGTGATACATATGGAGGTGGGTTTGTCTTTTGAGCCTTGCCTAAAAAAGGCACTATGGGGGTAGCAAGAGCTTTTGCCAATATCCAAAAGCCCAGGGTGACAGGTGCAAGCCGTCCCTAGCGAAGCATCGTGGCTTGTCGAGCATATCATCCCAACCTGACAGGCATTGGATCCCCTTTGAATGACACCAGTACTTAAGCCAATTGTTGAAATTGATCATCTTGTCTTCATATTGTGGCATCATTCTTGGTGAGGGTAAGATGCTACTCAAGGTCAGGGTCATACCGGCCTGGGCTACATGCTCAGAGAGCTCCTTTATGTCTCTTTTCATGTAGTCCAGGGAGGTACATCTCAGGTCATTCACACCAGCATGGACAATGACTGAGTCATATTTGTACTTGCCTTGGAGTGACCTGAGTGCTTGTGTTATGTGGCGGATCCGACAGGCTGCTCACCGTGACCCTCTCCTTGTTCAGCCTGGTGAGCGGGACGTCAGTGTGCCTGACGATAGAGTCACCTATTACAAGTGTATCAGGTGTGTTGTTTAGTCTTAAGGGCTGTGACTGTTTGGCACACTGGCTTTGTGAGATATGTGTTGCACGTGTTTTGTTTTGGGGTAGCGGCTGCTTGGGTGTCTGCTTTGAGGTCTCTGCTGCTTCGCAGATCTTTATTTAGAGCCTCCAGTATGTTTTTATGTGATTATGTGTTTGGTTTGCTGTCGTGGTAGGTCTATGTGAGACTGGAATTGTAGTGAGTATGGTTTCCTTCTCCTCTTGACTGGTTATGCCAGTACTGAGTTGAGAGAGCTTAGCCTCCAGTTTGGCTATATGGTTGCATCTCTCACATGTGTTGGAATTTGTTGGGAGGAGGAGAGGGTTGTCTGTGTACATGAGGCAGTTGTAACATTGCCTCAAGATTCCCAGATTCACCAGCTGGACCGGAGAGGAGATTGACAACTGACCTTTGGACATGCTAGAATAATATTGGGAATTCCTTAATAATTGAAAACCAGGGCCAGTGGGGAGTGAGGGTGTAGTGCTTTTAATTTTTAGTGCTGACTTATATAATTGCTTTAGTGAGCAAGTGCCAGGTAACTTAAGTGCAATGTGTTACAGGTAACTTAAATGCAAAAACGACAAACAGTAACTTTCTTTCAAGTGAAACAAGGAAATAAGTACAGTAAGCAATGCAGATATCACTAGTGAGCCACAGAAGCTGAGAAGCCACAGATTAGGTGGAATTAGCGTTCCAGGGAAATAACAAGCAAACAAACAACAAGCATATAAACAAAGCTATATTCAGCAGGCCTGGATCTAGTCTATGCTACAGCAAACAAGGTGTACCAATTTCAGTAAGATACAGTTCAAATATTCAGGCACTATAAACCTTTAACCAGAAATTCCCAGCTCAGAAGGGCAGAGTCCAGCCTGTTCTCCCACAAGAGAGCAGTCCACAAACCTTCTTAATGTAAAATAACTGGCCTGAAGCCCAAGTGCCTAAACCAGAACTAATACACTTTAAGAATAACAGACACTGGGCTCTCAGTCAGCAGTTCCCAACTTAGAAGGATGAAAGCTACCTGTCCTGCCACCACAGTGCATGCCACAAACCTTCCTAATGTAAAACAACTGGTCTGAAGCCCAAGTGCTTAATCCAAAAGACTTAGAATGACAGCTAAACTTTAATCAAGTTACTACCAAGCAGTAATAAATACAATTGAATACTTTAGAGAATGCCTGGATTAGTGCTCAAGTTACACAAACAAAGCTAGATCCAGCAGGCCCGAATCCAGTCTATGCCACAGCAAACAAGGCACCAACTTCAGTAAGAAGCAGTTCAGATATGCATGCACTATAAGCCTTTAATCAGAAATTCCCAGCTCAGAAGGGCAGAGTCCAGCCTCTCCTCCCACAAGAGTGCAGACCACGAACCCTCTTAATGTAAAATAACTGGCCTGAAGCCCAAGTGCTTAAACCAGAATTAATACACTTTTAGAATAACAGACACTGAGCCCTCAATCAGCAGTTCCCAACCTAGAAGGATATAAGCTACCTGTTCTGCCACTACAGTGCAGACCACAAACCCTCTCAGTGCAAAACAACTGGTCCGAAACCCAAGTGTTTAAACCAGAAGGCTTAGAATGAGTTACACCAAGCAGTAATAAATACAATTGAGTACTTTTAAGATGATGCAAAAGTAAAAAAAAGTAGGTAGAAACACAAGTACAGTAAAAGCAGATTAATTTTTTTTTTTTTTCTGAACAAGTGCTGAGATCAAAGAAACAGATTTGTGTGCTGAAACTAGAAAACTGGCTAGTTATAGGGAAAAAAACTAAGCTAGAAGGCTTCCTTCCAACACAGAAGGGCTTGGGGGCTCAAAAGCCTACAAATAATATATAACACTTAACAGGAAAGGCAGGAAACAAGCTTAAATTTTTTTTCTGTTTCCCAGATGCTCTCTTTGTACACAGTAGGAGTGCCTGAAATCAGAATATGATCTCACTGCACTCAGTTGAGTGAGCAAATGAGATGGGCCCAGAAGGAGTATCCAAACACAAATTTACAAGAGGGGCAGGCAGCTGCAAGGCCACTAAGATTAACACCAAAACAAAAACAGGTTTCAAGATCTATCTCTGTTAGCCAGAGATATCTCTCTCCACATGATAGCCAGAGAATAGCCTGTTATTTTTTATCTGTGCACTACACAGGTCGTTTCAGCTTTCCAAGATGGAGATCATCCTTGTTTGCTGTGGACATTATTGTCTAAGACAGAAGGTTGGTATAGTTATTATATCAGAAGCCAGGGGGTAGCCAGAGATTTATATTTTGTACTCGGACCTAATGTTGCTGCTTCCAGTACCCACTTGTCAGTGTAGAAATGTACTCACCCCTCAAAATGCTACCTCAAGATACATGGAAAGATGTACTTTCTTTTCAACTGTTACAATTAACTGCCATACAAAGCTAGTTATAGAGATGTCTTCCTTTGGCACAAGAATTATTTGTGAACTGCTATACCGTGAATATTCATTTACTCAGTTCTAAACAGGTTGTGCTTTTTTAGTGTTGACATTAGCACAAGCTGCTCAGAAAAACTGGACACATGTCAGTACTGTGAGTATACTTACCTACACATGTCAGTACTGTGAGTATACTTACCTACACATGTCAGTAGTGTGAGTATACTTACCTACACATGTCAGTAGTGTGAGTATACTTACCTACACATGTCAGTAGTGTGAGTATACTTACCTACACATGTCAGTACTGTGAGTATGCTTACCTACACATGTCAGTACAGTGAGTATACTTACCTACACATGTCAGTACTGTGAGTATGCTTACCTACACATGTCAGTACTGTGAGTATGCTTACCTACACATGTCAGTACTGTGAGTATGCTTACCCACACATGTCAGTACTGTGAGTATACTTACCTACACATGTCAGTACTGTGAGTATACTTACCACACATGTCAGTACTGTGAGTATACTTACCACACATGTCAGTACTGTGAGTATACTTACACACATGTCAGTACTGTGAGTATGCTTACCTACACATGTCAGTACTGTGAGTATGCTTACCCACACATGTCAGTAGTGTGAGTATACTTACCCACACATGTCAGTACTGTGAGTATACTTACCTACACATGTCAGTAGTGTGAGTATGCTTACCTACACATGTCAGTACTGTGAGTATACTTACCTACACATGTCAGTAGTGTGAGTATACTTACCTACACATGTCAGTACTGTGAGTATACTTACCTACACATGTCAGTAGTGTGAGTATACTTACCCACACATGTCAGTACTGTGAGTATACTTACCTACACATGTCAGTAGTGTGAGTATACTTACCTACACATGTCAGTACTGTGAGTATACTTACCTACACATGTCAGTACTGTGAGTATACTTACCTACACATGTCAGTACTGTGAGTATACTTACCTACACATGTCAGTACTGTGAGTATACTACCTACACATGTCAGTAGTGTGAGTATACTTACCTACACATGTCAGTACTGTGAGTATGCTTACCTACACATGTCAGTACTGTGAGTATGCTTACCTACACATGTCAGTACTGTGAGTATACTTACCTACACATGTCAGTAGTGTGAGTATACTTACCTACACATGTCAGTACTGTGAGTATACTTACCTACACATGTCAGTAGTGTGAGTATACTTACCTACACATGTCAGTACTGTGAGTATACTTACCTACACATGTCAGTACAGTGAGTATGCTTACCTACACATGTCAGTACTGTGAGTATACTTACCTACACATGTCAGTACTGTGAGTATGCTTACCTACATCCTTGGTAGGCCCTGCACACACAGGTATATTCTACATTTGGGTAGGGGCAGAAGTACAGAGAGCGTAAGTATTATTGTGTGGATTGTATCATGCTGGACCTACAGGGTTGCTGTGTTCATGTTAGTTTATCAAGGCAAGTAGTCTGTGTAACTCCCAACTGTGGACCTATCCACATGGTAGCCAGAGAATAGCCTGTTATTTTTTATCTGTGCACCACACAGGTCTTTTCAGCAATAGAGCAATGGCATTCTTACAGTTGGTTGCTACCAGTGCAAGTCTACATCCATTTGTATTTCTACATAAGGGTATGCTTCTGAAACTCCTTCCAAAGCTATTTGCACAGTGTGTAACAGCAGAAAGGCTGATATGCCTCTGTGTTTCTACCTCTGCGAGACCTCTCAACCACTCAGGTACATATTTGAACAGACTCAGGGAAAAGTCAAGAAAAAGTCAAGGACAATCAGGGACACTTTTAAAATATTAGTGCCATTAAGTTGAGACATTGAGAGAATCAGAGCATATGAATTAATACACCTTTTCTGAAGTAAAAGAAGTGTCTAGCTCTTAATTATTGTCATTATTCATTAAGTGTAATTCACCACCTTTCTGGCCAATGTCAGTAATTTTCGGAGGGATTCAGAGGGACAGAGCTAAAATTTGTGTAAAAATCAGGGGCATCCCTGAAAATTAGGGACAGTTGGGAGGTATGACCTCTGCCCTAAACAGATATGCCAGTGTTTGTCCTGCTGTGATACTGTGTGGGGTTTGTAAAGTGATGGTGTAACATTATTTCCTGCTAGAATGGCTGCTTCTCTTATCACAGTCATGTAATGTAATCCCACAACAACTGTTGGTAAAGATCCACAGAGCAAGTTGTGTGGTATGGTATTCCTATTTTTCCTTTACATTCACTCATTCTGATGCATGATATATTTATTCAAGCACCAACTTGATGTATATCTACCGTGGCTTAGTGGTACTTCATGTTGTGTAGTGTGTGCAAGGTCCGGGGTTCGAGACTTAGAGGTGTTTTATTTTGCTCCTGAGCAGAACAAGGGCCCTCACATACAGAGTGACTAAGGTACATTTAAGCAGTTGTAAATGGGTTTGCATGTGTTTGCGCATTGCTTAGCCAAGTGAAAACAAGCACAAACCCATGCAAACCCACTAACTACTGCTTAATAGTGCTTACTCGAGCTAACCCCCGCGCTCATTTCTTTGAAAGAAAAGAAAAATGGGGAGATAGGAAAGTGGTGAAAAAGGGGTACAAAGAGGGAAAGACAGTATGGAAAATAGCTCAGGATGTGCAGGACACATGTAGGGAAGGTCCATAGTTGCCCGTTTCTTCAACAGCAACAGCTGTGCATATGCAATAAATTTGGAGGTAGATATGAACCCTTCAACCCCTGAGAGAGGGGAGAGGACAACAAAGTATGTTGTAATGCCAATTAGATAAAATTTCATGTGTCCAGTGGACGTGTGTAAAATGGGCAGCTATGTATGGGGCGTAATTTTTTTTTTGGGAGCAGATTGCCCTTTTTTTCAGGTGAGAGTGGAATGTGGGGTACGGCAAGTAGGTATATTTGGGGAGGCAAGCCCATGAGCCCCCAGATGGAAACAGTGGGACTGAGGTCCCCACCCATGGGCAGTCACCACTGCACCTTCATGGCCCAGAGGGTGGCTGTGCTGGGGTCTGTGTAGGAGGGGCAGGCTGACCCGGGAGTTGTGCCACTCAGGCCTCAAGCTGGCATAGAGGTTCTGCAACAGAACATTCAATCTCTCTGTGCACCACAGCCCAGACCATTCAAAGGGTGATAGGTGGCCCTCCTCCGCCCATGCTTGCATGGGGGGGGCAAGCCCCATCACCTGCAGTGCTTCTACCCAAAGGTGGCACAGGGCCAATGGAGGAGGAGGTCCCAGGCTGGGCACCAGATCTGCTGGTGCCAGGTGCCATGGCCAGCTAAGGTGGGACAGGTGAGTCCGCTGGGACCGGCCTTCCCATATGAACTATGCTTTGGAGAGTTTAATAAAGATATGGGTTAGTAACAGTCAACAGCATTCTCAATTAGTTATAACAGCATGCAGAAGTATTCCCATTAACCCAACACACCAGATTTTCAACAGTTTAAAAGCAAGCATAACACATGCATATATAGAACAATAGTGGACATTACAACAGCATGCAATTTTAATTGATGGCAACAGGCCACCAATATTGTGGTATTTTAACAGGGCACATGCATAGAAATAAATGCAAATATTTATAAACCAATAGGACATATGTACCAACAAATGTTTTGAGATTAGACATACCGATTGAGGTGTGGAATTGCATTTTTTATACGCATACAGTAGAGTAGAAAAAGATAGCTCAACTAACAACTTATATATCCTTCTAGTTTTCACTACATTCCTATTAACTGCAGTTATATGCCCGTTACATATATTATTACACTACCCAATGTCCTTATATTGTGCAATTGGATTTTGCCAGATCATTATATACATGAGCTGTATCTTGCATACAAACTGTCCAAGATGCAGATGCTACTGCAACATATTTTGAGAGTTGCTCACACACACTACTGCTAAGATGGTACACTGACAGCTCTACTTTCATATAATTATCTAGATATGTTCAGGTGAAAGTATCAGTTATATGTTAACAGCTCCCTACATTTCTGGCAGCACACTGACATTTCTGGGGAGCGCAATACCAAGCTACTCATGTGCCAGATTAACCTGTACATGCTGGGCATGAACCAACAGTTGAGGGCTGTAAATATGCACAAATGCTACTGGCACTCCCTTCATCCACGTTATATGGGCCTACCCAAGTGTGGGTTGACACTGCTTAATACTACACTACTATTTGTAGAATGCAACAGTACAACAACATATCAAAGAAAATGACACAGACGCACTCCAGGAATTATACATTTATTAAAGGATTATTACACCTTTATTTATTGGGTTAAAAGACTTTTTGAAGGCGCTGTCATTTATTTTATATAACAGTACATGCAGAATAATTACTAACCTGCCTGATGATGCAGCCTTTGCAGCCTATCTTCATGGGCTTGCTGGTTCTTCACCTGTAGCTGTGAAGTAAATGCAGTGATATTGAGACATACCTATCCATAGTATAGACAAGCATAGCAATTCTTAGCTACTTAATACAATGGCTACTTACTCAGTACTGGGGCATTAGGCATCACATGGGATTCCTGGATCCACTGGTCCAGTTGATCCTCCCTACATTGCTTCAGGTCAGAATAATGGTGCCTGACCTGCTCACCAGTCTGAGGAACACCAGTGGCACTGGTGAGATCATGGGCAAGACTGTTCCAGGCCTCCGTTTTACATTGGGTACCCTGATACTGGCCCCACAGGAGTCTTTCCTCATGATTGTGGACAAGGAGCCAAACCATTACTTTGGACTCCTCAATGCCCCCAGCGTTGCGCTCTAAATCGAGTGCCTTCTCCAACACCGGCCATGCTGACTTCAGAAGGAAGCTACAACCAGTTATAGCAAGTATTCTCACCTGTGGAGCTTAAATATGCCTCATTTCTTGCACTTATTTGTGAATGGCCACTTTTGGAAAAACTCAGCCTGCTTAGCTGATGTTGGCAATGTTTAAAATTCCTTTGATAGATATGTGTCTGTTGAAAGTGCATGTTTATGAAATGCTGTTATGGCTTAGTGGTTAAATACTGTGACTATAGTGCACAGTATCCTGAGTTTGAGCCCTGTTACTGCTTTTTGTTTTCCTATGGGCAGACCTGACTGGTTAAGGTACAGTAAAGGAGGTGTGGCCATGTTTAACCGACGTTGCTCAACATTGCTTGACTTTGCCCATTACTCTGGTTAGCGTGGTGCGCAGCTACACGCAAAGACATTGCGCTGGTTAGAGCGGTGCACAGCTATGAGCAATTGGATTTAAATATGCTCAATACTGGTAAAATGTGCTTAGCAGTACTTTATATTGCTTAAAATAGGGTACTCATGCCTCAGAATGCATCACCATTTCACCTTATATATATATATATATATATATATATATATATATATATATATATATATATATAATTTGTTCACTACTACATTTAACATTTCAATGCTTTTTACAAAACTTATACATAAAAATGTCAGGAAATATTTTTGTATACAGATTTCCAACAGAAAATGGAATGTGGAGTAGTGGGACTCAAACCGTGAATGCTTCCTCTTTGTGCAAAGGCTCTAACCACTATGCTATTGCTATTTTGCTTAATTTGCATATATTTTTCTTATTATCCTCTTCTGGCATCTAAGCTGCTAACTGTAGCTAAGCAATGGGCAAACCCGTGCAAACACGAGCAGCTATATCGGATGAAATAAAAAAAAAATAAAAAAACTCTTTCTATTTTTAATTTTGTGCACATGTGAGCAGATTCACTCATGTAACTTGAAATTGTGGTGTTTCTTCATTGCAGGGGCATGGATTTTTGGACTGTTCGGCAGTCCAATACACCCCCTACACTCATCCATGCTCCGTGTAAGCTTTAGAGTTAAGGCAGCGCGCCCTCATTAATATGCACGGTACGCTGCCGTCATACTCTTAGACTGGCGCTTCCGTGTAAGACTAATCTAGTCTTACATGGAAGATTAGTAAATCCTGGGGAGTATTTCAAAATTTTACAAAATATTGATAAACTATAAAACAACACCCTAAACCTCATATTGGAAATATATAACAAAAGGACACTCAATACAGTTAACTGAAGATATTAAAACAAATATCTTATCGATAAAATATACATCCTTTACACAATACTGGAAAGTTTTTAATCGGAAATGCTTGCACAGAGCATTCTTAAGCCCAGACAGAATCAGTAAAATTAGTTCTTCCATAAAAGGAATATGTTGGAGATGTGAGCAAGTACACAATGCAGATTGGAACTACATTTTCTTTGACTGTGTTAAAAGTAAGCCATATTGGAATGGTATTAATAACTTTCTACACGCTTTATTTAATGAATCATTTTATTTAACTAAAGCGCTTGTATTATTAAATATGAACGAAGGTCCTCATTTGAATGGGTCAAACATGCATCTAGTATGGACTATACTTGCAATTTCAAGGAAGTGTATAACAAGAAGATGGAATACAAACACAATACCAACTTTGGAAGACTTCTACAGCCTACTGAAGACCACAACATTATTGGAAATTAAAATTAAAGAACTAAGAATTTATCCAAAGCCATTTATCAACAACCATTGGGGAAAAGTCTTATCGTTAATTGACACAATACAATAATTGATCTGACATGGATTGGCTATACATATAAAGTAACTGTATACATTAAGATCTGTTATAGTGTCAGGCTAATGTAAATAGTGTACATAGTTATTTAAGATGTTATGTATAAATACTATGGAATTCATTCAAATGTATTTGAAAAATAAAAAAAACTGAGAAAAAAAATAAAAATGGAAACGAGAAGAGGTGCTCGTACAGATGCCTGGGGAAATCGCAATGTGCTAGGTAGGAGGGTGGACCGTTTGTTCTGCCATAGCATGGCTTTTGTCTACCACTCAGCTAAGATTGCAACCACTGGCGAGCTTGACTATTTCAGCAAATTGATTTCAGAGTGCGGACTATGGTCAACCCTAATGAGAGCATTGGAGAGATCAAAAAAGAGGGCTGGGGATAATTTGTTATTGTTTCAGTTATAGTTTATGGCGTTAGAGAAGGCGAGGAGGGCTGCGGTGGTGCAATGATAAGGCCTGAAGCCTTGCTGAGGGTTAGCCAATAGATTGTTCTGGATCAGATAGTGCAGCAGTTGTCTATGCACTTTTCTGTAATTTTAGCCAGTGGTAACAGTATAGCTATGGGTCTGAAATTAGACAGTTCAGTGGAGCTACCACCTTTATGGAGTGGTATAGCATAGGATATTTTAAAGATGAAAGGGGTGGTAGCTTCTGCATGGTTCAGTTGATTAGAATGGAGATGAGTTATACTATGGCATCTGCAGTGGTTTGCAGATACTCAGCAGAGAGAAGATCAGCTGATAGGGTAGTAGCTTTTAATTTTTTGATTAGGGCTCAAATAAATGACGTAGAAACTGGCTGAAAGCCAAAGGAGAGTTGGGTACTGGGAATAGCGGCCTTTGAGTTAGGGCAGATTGGAGGTAGCTGGCTAGCTAAGGACTGGGTAGTCTCAGTGAAGGGACTATTGAAGGTGCGTCTGACATCCTCTGGTAGTTTATCAATAGAGGCTGCGGGGATTGGAGTGGTGTTTTGTCCCAGGTGCAGTAGTTTATTTATACCTGCCCAAAACCTTTGAGGATTGTTTTGATTTTTCTGTTGTAGATGGCAGTAGTAGTTTTTTTTTATCTAGTAAAATGGAATTTTTAGTCTCATTCCTTAGCTGCCAATATCTAATTTGATCTAAGGGGGGTTTCATGGTATGCCATATGGCCCATGCTTTGTTTCTGAGTGTGATTTTGTGATTTGGTATCTTTAGAAAGCCACGGTGCAACTTTTGTTTTGGTTCTAATGGAGCATGCAGGAGCAGGAGAATCGAGGAGAGGTTCTTCCAGAGACAAGTGTTTTAGGACTGACCAATTGCATGATTTGAGTTCACCTTGGAATTTGATAGGGTTAAAGTTCTTATTGATTCACACTGTTCTGAGGGTGGGCTGGTGGGGGATAACGGCTTTATGTTTAATTATATAGGTAAGAAAGTGATCACTTAGGTCATCAGGGAGGGTCCCCTAACATATACAGTTGGAGATGACTATTGATGAGTTTCCAGTCTAGTATACTTTCTTTATGATTAGGTCTGCCTATCCCAGTGGGGATGGATATGATCTGTATAAACTCATATAGGTTTACATGGGTGGTTGGAGATTTCGAGTCTATGTTAAAATCTCCAAGTACTATGGTTTCTTGAGGGTAGGTACTAGATAACCAGTGGAAGATATCTTCTAGAGTAGTTGTGTTATTCCCTGGGGAATGTACATATAGACAATATTTATAAATTTGTTTTTATTAAATTGCAATTTGGTAGACAGAATTTCTGCATTATTAAGTTGGGGTGGCTGTATGGGGTCCATAGTAACATTTAATGTAGATTTATGGAGTACAGCTACCCCACCTCCCTTTCTGGTAGTGTGGTCTAGCTTAAGTATGTTATACCCAGGTGGTAATACTTCATTATCTGAAGTTGATGGTTTTAGCCAGGTTTCGGTCAGACATAGTATAGCAGGGGATTAAACAGCTAAGAGGTCATGCAGATTATGTACCTTATTGTTTATGCTTCTAATGTTTAGTTGACAGGCCAGGAGGGAGTTAGGGGGCCTATTTATTGATAGCATTTTGGTAGGGTTACTAGTACAGGAGGAAGACTTATCAAGAGTGGGTGGGCCAGGGTTTGGGTGGATAGCTTCATCCATTGTGAGGTTACAGTGTAAGCTTATTATAATCTTCAAGAATTTATTTATTAGTTTTTGGTAGTGTTTGGATTTGGAACTGATGTATCTGAAACTAATAGGTTGATAGTTTATACTAGTTAAGCAGTTGGATATAGGGTGATTTATTAGGTAGTCTGTCATATTCGATAATATCGGGGTGGTGGTTTGGCATTTTGGGTAATGAAATCCTAGGTAATACTGATTTTCATAAAATGTGAGGAGATATGGAATAACTATAAGGGGTAGCAGAGAAAATAGTAACATTGCATTGGGTGGTGACTTTGTCGTGGCGGTGACTGTATATGTTTATTGTATTATTACCAAGATAAATAAGGATGATAAGGAATGGTAGTGGGAGCAAAGGGGCGGTGCTTTTAATGAGGTAGGTAAAGTTGATTGGTACTGTTAGGCGGGGGTGTGGTTTTATTGCTATAAGTTTAGCACTACTTGCGGTGGGTGGGAATTTGTGGCAGGACAGGGTGTAGAGCGAGTCTGAGTGCAGCAAGGGCAAGCGGAACGGGGCTTAGCCAGACCACAAGGTTCTCAGAGCCTGTGAATGTACGTGAGTAGAACAGGGATTTATTTAGAGTATACTTTTTTATTTTTTGGTTCTTAATGTGTTCCTTTAGCATTTTAAGAGTTAGAAACACTTTCTTTAAAAGCTCACAGTCTATATTTTTAGCATGATTCCCCCAATTTTTGGTAATATAGGAGGAAATAGTTGTTTGTAGCCACCAGGAATCCCTTAGTGAAAGCTACTGCGAGTTAACCAATATTTTAGTGGTTTAAGGAATTAGATTTAACTTTAGGGGACTACCTAATAGTACTGTAGACCCAGATCAGCATAAAATGTGATACAGAGAGAATTTAAAGATAGCAACCTTAACAATTCTGATATTGTCGAGAGACAGTTCAAAAATACTTTCAGTTTAGGATTCAGCAGGGTAGTGTCCTAGTTTTACAAGCCTTTCAGGATAGCAGTTTGAAGGGGGATAGCACCTTAGCAAGTTTTGTTGAGGGACACTTCAAAAAGTCTTTCAGTTTAGGATTCAGCGGAGTGGCATCCTTCTAGTGTTACAAGCCTTTCAGGATAGCAATTAGAAGGGGATAGCACCACAAGGGAAAAAAGGCAGCTGACTGGGTCTAGGAGCACTGGGCATTATTATTAAAATATTTTGTAATACTTTAGAGCATTTCTCTCAGGGTCTTCACTGAAAATGGGCTTCTACTCAGCAAATGGCAATAAATAAATACATAAATAAAATAAAAGAATAAATAAATAAAGTGTGGTTATGTCTCAGGTCAGGAAATGCTAACTATTGGCACTTATTCAAACAGTAACTAATTATAACATTTTAGTATCTATTGTAAAGGAATTATGTCTCATTAGGCATAGCATGTGAAAAAGTCTTTTAGGGTTTCATTCATATAATTGCAAATAAACTCTATGCTTACATTTATATTAGTTGTATCTGAAAACCAGTAAGCATCTGGTCTTGTAACTTTCTCATCACAAGAATGAAAACAATCACCAATAAATCAATCAATATAGATATCAACAGTTACAGGATCAAATAAAGCATTAGAGTCAGACCCACAGTAAATGAAAATGATGCAGCAAATATAATATACTACTTAAGTCAAAGCAGTCTGTTTTGCATACATGCTTTTGTGGTATTAATGTGACTATTAGTTTTAAGAAAAGTGAACGTCTTAAAATTCAACTCTTAAAATATTTAAAACATTTTTAAAACAAATGTCACCAACAGTGACTCGGACATCACAGCCTGAGGACTAATCAGTGACGGTCTCTAGGTAATAAACAAGGCAATGCATTGGTTTTATGCACGCTTCATTTGTTGGTGGAACTCTGCTCCTTCTTCCTTCATCAATGGCAGTCTCTAGGTAATAAACAAGGGAATGCATTGGTTTTATGCACGCTTCATTTGTTGGTGGAACTCTGCTCCTTCTTCCTTCATCAATGGCAGTCTCTAGGTAATA